>NC_045438.1:103795173-103969080 GCF_002776525.5 Piliocolobus tephrosceles
CAAAGGACGCAAACTCATCCTTTTTTATGGCTGCATAGTATTCCATGGTGTATATGTGCCACATTTTCTTAATCCACTCTGTCACTGATGGACATTTGGGTTGATTCCAAGTCTTTGCTATTGTGAATAGTGCCGCAATAAACATACGTGTGCATGTGTCTTTGTAGTAGCATAATTTATAATCCTTTGGGTATATACCCAGTAGTGGGATGGCTGGGTCATATGGTACATCTAGTTCTAGATCCTTGAGGAATTGCCATACTGTTTTCCATAATGGTGGAACTAGTTTACAATCCCACCAACAGTGTAAAAGTGTTCCTATTTCTCCACATCCTCTCCAACACCTGTTGTTTCCTGATTTTTTAAGGATTGCCATTCTAACTGGTGTGAGATGGTATCTCATTGTGGTTTTGATTTGCATTTCTCTGATGGCCAGTGATGATGAGCATTTTTTCATGTGTCTGTTGGCTGTATGAATGTCTTCTTTTGAGAAATGTCTGTTCATATCCTTTCCCCACTTTTTGATGGGGTTGTTTGATTTTTTCTTGTATATTTGTTTGAGTTCTTTGTAGATTCTGGAGATTAGCCCTTTGTCAGATGAGTAGATTGCAAAAATTTTCTCCCATTCTGTAGGTTGCCTGTTCACTCTGATGGTAGTTTCTTTTGCTGTGCAGAAGCTCTTTAGTTTAATTAGATCCCATTTGTCAATGTTGGCTTTTGCTGCTGTTGCTTTTGGTGTTTTAGACATGAAGTCCTTGCTCATGCCTATGTCCTGAATGGTACTACCTAGATTTTCTTCTAGGGTTTTTATGGTATTAGGTCTAACATTTAAGTCTCTAATCCATCTTGAATTAATCTTCGTATAAGGAGTAAGGAAAGGATCCAGTTTCAGCTTTCTACTTATGGCTAGCCAATTTTCCCAGCACCATTTATTAAATAGGGAATCCTTTCCCCATTTCTTGTTTTTCTCAGGTTTGTCAAAGATCAGATGGTTGTAGATGTGTGGCATTATTTCTGAAGGCTCCGTTCTGTTCCATTGGTCTATATCTCTGTTTTGGTACCAGTACCATGCTGTTTTGGTTACTGTAGCCTTGTAGTATAGTTTGAAGTCAGGTAGTGTGATGCCTCCGGCTTTGTCCTTTTGACTTAGGATTGTCTTGGCAATACGGGCTCTTTTTTGGTTCCATATGAACTTTAAAGCAGTTTTTTCCAATTCGGTGAAGAAACTCATTGGTAGCTTGATGGGGATGGCATTGAATCTATAAATAACCTTGGGCAGTATAGCCATTTTCACAATATTGATTCTGCCTATCCATGAGCATGGTATGTTCTTCCATTTGTTAGTGTCCTCTTTGATTTCACTGAGCAGTGGTTTGTAGTTCTCCTTGAAGAGGTCCTTTACATCCCTTGTAAGTTGGATTCCTAGGTATTTTATTCTCTTTGAAGCAATTGTGAATGGAAGTTCATTCCTGATTTGGCTCTCTGCTTGTCTGTTACTGGTGTATAAGAATGCTTGTGATTTTTGCACATTAATTTTGTATCGGTCATTTTTCTTAATTTTTTTTCTCAACCGAACAGCTTGGTAAAAATCTGTTGGAAATTCCACAATATCAAGGACTGCACATCTATCTTAAAATGTAGCACTTAGTATACATCAATTATCCTATTATGATGGCTGTTAATTTGCATTTACATCAACATGAAATTAAAACAAAAGATTAAATATAGCATTTACAGTAATTTAAACTCTCTGAACTATTAAATAAAATTTAAAGGCATATATAAACTTGTGGAATTCACAGATTAATACATGCATTTGGACTTAATTTTATGGATTTAACGTATCCCCTCAATAGATAGAAATGTTATCTGTGCTATAACACAAGTGAAAACTATATGCATATATTAATTATGATTTTAACACAGTTATGGTTATTTGCATTGAAAATGCATATTCAACATATTCTAAATCAGACAGACTCACACAGCCTTGAAACATATTTTCAAAAATGATAAGGGTTGTAAACATTGTTTACCTTGATAATTTTTTCCCTCATCTGCTCTGCAATTTTAGCACTGCTATTTCCTCTTCACCCTGTACTACAGATTGAATGTTTGTGTCCCCTCAAAATTTATATGTTGAAACCCTAATCCTCATGGTGATGGTATTTGGAGGTGAAGCCTTTGGGAGGTAATTTAGTCAAAAGCTTGGAGCCCTCACAAATGGCATTAGTGCCCTTAAGAGAAATGAGACACAAGAGAGATTTCTCTTCAAATGCAATAATTAAACAAGAAGTCTGTGATCTATAAACCACAAAGAGGGCCCTCACCAAGAGGGAGGGCCTATATGCCTATATATTTACTCTCTCATTCATATACATTTCAATGGAGAGAGACTCAGTATATAATCATAACATGAGGCAATGAGTAATTATATGAATACTTTGGTTCACTTAAAGGAAATACACTTTGAGAAAAGTTGCAAAAGCAATGCTTGCACATTTCTATCATTTAATATCATTACATATTAGAATTATTAATTTCCTTTTACCTAAGACACTAGATTAAAAGTATTCTAGAACACAGATAGATACCCAATTCAGTAACAGTATTTTTTATATTAATGTAAATGTAGAGTTTTCAAAAGAATCATCACAAATGAGGTCCATTTTTATGCCACACAGAAAAACTGCAACTGGGCCCAGAAAACATAACATTTCTGTTACTGAGAATGTGCTGGCTGGAAGCCAATATTATGATACCAGTTTTTGAGAAAAGAAAGAACTTTATTGCAGTTTGTCTTCCTGATCTGGAGGTCAGGACAAACTCCTATGCGCTAGGGAGGAAAGGCTGGTGTGCGTAAGCACTGATAGTGCTGGTTTTGATTGGAAGGCTTTAAACTTGACCATTCTAAGGTATGAAATAGTGGATTTCAGCACCAGAACTTCCTGCATCAGGGACTTCTTACTTCTGAAAGGGCTCAGGTTTCAGTCATATCCCAGCCATCTTAGTTCTGTGGGGGAAGAAACACTGTTTCTGGGTGTTCTTGAAAGTCAAAGCTTTTTCCATGTGTATGCCCTGGCTACATCACATGCAGTTTCGGCTTAGGTGCGTCCACAGAACAACTGCAGCAAGGGTACACAAGAGTTGAACCGGTTTGAGCAGGTCCAGTGGTTACCTTTCCTGGTGCAAATATTTTTCCAGAAAACCTGAAAAATACACTTTTTTTTTCCTTCTTTCCAGTGCTCTAATCTAAGAGAACTGTTAGCAGAAACATTCTAATCAACCTTAGTTGTCAGGATAATGTATAGATATTTTCCATCACTTTTATCCCCAACACTGCTCTTAAAAGGCACTCCAATTTTGTGACCTCACTTACATTCCACTAAAGTTCTATTTACTATGCTTCCCCACTACAATTTAATTTATTGATCCTCTCTCAAAATGATGGTCTTAAAGTTCTTTTTGTTCATTTAAATCACACCAGTACCATGGCTTTTTACTTTGGCTGCAGGTGTCACTTTACAGAGCCCATCACTAAAAAGGTAGGGTGCAATGGACATTTGTATTGACACCTACTCTGTCTTAGGGTGCAATGGACATTTGTATTGACACCTACTCTATCTTGTGTTTAGACATTGCAAGCAATTGATTTAAAATTGCTTTATTTTAATTGGAGGAACATAGTAGTTTGTTCTTCAATTTATGGTTACTTCTCCTACCTTCATAATTCTATCCTTCCATTTCCTATTGTTAACAATAAACACCCTATATGTATAATGTGATCTATTTTAATTCTCATTTCAAATGCCTTTGTCAGTTATAAGTTTTCTTTTTTATTCATGGTTATTTCTTGGAAGAACATTCTTCAGTAATTTATTTAACAAAACGTTGCCTTATACAATAAATAGCCGTTGATTTCAAAGGCAATATAACTACTCATGACCTTGTTAACCTGTTCACTAATTTTATTAAACTAACGAGTGCACACATAAGCACTGCTATTCTTTAATAAAATTAATGTTCCTGCTCAAGAGAGGAAGAAGCACATTATGAAGTGCTATTAAGTTCATTAATAAGGGTTAATATTTGATAGATATATAGATTTAATTTGGAGATCATACAGATTTAGAATACCAGGGTTAATGCTATTATCTCTGCTTAAAAATGCTTGACCTAAGAGAATTACTCAAATAATATATCTCCAAATCAGTGTTTCATAAGGCACAACTGATCCTTCTTGTTTTAAAAAAAGTGTGATTTTCTTCCAGTCTAATACTGCAAATATTATTTAAAATGCTGTTATGTTTTGCTTTTTCAAAGATATTATCTTTTCTCTGTTAGCTCTTTATACAGAATGCAGATTCTTCCTTTTATTGTTTCTACTAGTTTTCTGCATTTAAAGCCGTTTAGTAACATTCACCTACGACACATCCATTGTAAGATTTAATCTAAGAAATAAAGAATGTAATACTTGTGACTTAACTTCCTGTTAACCATTTAATTTCATATTTAAAGGACCTGAGACTTTCCATTTTTAAATTGACTTATGAAGACTTTCTAACGAATTTTTTGAACACTTAGAGCAGAGAAACATGTCTTCAAAGGTAGACATGTATTTAAAGGTATATTCAAGCACAAATTTTGTTTTATCTTGAATGTCTCAAAATATTCCCTCATTAACTACAATGTAGGAAACACCATATTACTTTTTAATTAATACAGATGGGAAATGTCTTGTCTCCCCTCATCTTTACATAGTAAAGATCCTAGTCTTACATCAGCTTATACAATTATAAATTTTAATATAAAAATTTTTTTCCTATGGGTCATGTTATTAGGGCTAGTATAAGAGCAAATGGAAGTAATGGTATTACGTTAGGCCTGACTTCTTTTGAACTCCATCCAGGGTCATACAGATTTTAGTTATCATTTTATTTTTAAAAACATTACCTTGCAGAATCATGAATCATTGCTGATGTTTGAAATAACAGATTAGTGAGAGAGACTTGGGCATCTGGGTAGAATTAAGAGAATACTTTAAATCCTCATTGGACTTTTCACCTTATTTAGGTTATAACACTTATGAGTTGTGATTGAATATTGGAATTACTAGTCATAAAATTATAGTATTTTGCCTTCAAATACACAACTTTATACCAAGTTTTTAGAGGTTGCACTTTCCCTGATTTTTAAAGACTTTGAACATATATAACTGTAGGAATGAAATGGATACATATAGACAGCATCTCGTTCTATGTGTCCATTTTTCCTCTAAAATTAGGTAAACATTCCCTAAAAGCATAATTCAAGTGAGGGATACATGCCCATGTGATTTATTGAAGGAATGCTCTCAGGAGAAGGGGCATGTTGGAAGCAGCGTAAGGCTGAGGATGAGCCATGAGCTATGAATAGCCCACACTCAGCAGAAATGGAAGATGTGTGTGCTAGCTGGGTAAAGGGAGCTAGGTAGGACGTCAGCAATGTCCAGCCCAGATGCAAAAATACAGCATCTTTATTTTCAGTAGTAGACAATGTTTATTTGTAGAACACCTCTTCATTTTCCCCTAGGCAGAGATATGGAGAACAAAGTAACTCTGTCTCTTTGGTTTTGGCTAGTTTTTGTTGGTCGTGGTGGTGGTAGTGGTTTGTTTTTAAATCCCAGTGTAAAGTGTTTTTTTTTTTTTTTTTTTTTTTTTATATTATACTTTCAGTTCTAGGGTACATGTGCATAACGTGCAGGTTTGTTACATATGTATACTTGTGCCATGTTGGTGTGCTGCACCCATCAACTCGTCAGCACCCATCAATTCGTCATTTATATCAGGTATAACTCCCAATGCAATCCCTCCCCCCTCCCCCATCCCCATGATAGGCCCCGGTGTGTGATGTTCCCCTTCCTGTGTCCAAGTGATCTCATTGTTCAGTTCCCACCTATGAGTGAGAACATGCGGTGTTTGGTTTTCTGTTCTTGTGATAGTTTGCTAAGAATGATGGTTTCCAGCTGCATCCATGTCCCTACAAAGGACGCAAACTCATCCTTTTTTATGGCTGCATAATATTCCATGGTGTATATGTGCCACATTTTCTTAATCCAGTCTGTCACAGATGGACATTTGGGTTGATTCCAAGTCTTTGCTATTGTGAATAGTGCCGCAATAAACATACGTGTGCATGTGTCTTTATAGCAGCATGATTTATAATCCTAAGTTTTCTTTTTTCAAAGCTTGTATTTCTGGGTTTCCCCTCCCAAGATAATTTGTCTATATAGTGATAGTAGATGTTGATTTGTTCTTTATTTTGTCTGGCCTTTGGGTGTTAACTTTACCTTCTTTCAGCCATTGTAGAAGTGTCTCCTAGTGGGGATACATGTCTTTCAGACTCCTTGGAGCAAAGAGTTTGATAGAGCAAAAGAGAACTAAACACGTAAATACCTAGGTTTATCTGTTCACATACCACTCAGTTCTATGTAGTGTAAAATTTATACATCTATGGCTTAAATGTTTCATTTGTTGTTTTTTGCTGTAGGCAAATGCCAGATACAGCATCTCTGTTCTATAACCTTTTGAATAATATTCTAATTCCCTAGCCACCTGCCTGAGACCACCTCCTTCTGCCATTCACTAATACTGATAACTATAGTTTTAATAAATAGGTGTTTAAGGACTACTCACATTTTGAAACTCTCTTTTTTGAAATTAGGTTATGAATTCCCTAGTTCTATTTATTTCATTTCACCCTATGATCACTTTCACTTTATATCTTCTAAAATTGTCACAATTTTAAGTCACATTTTCAAAACTTTTTGTGGTGGAGCATTCTAGAAAATCTGTGAAGTTATTTTTCTAGTATCTTTTTAATTTTAATGAGATTATAGGAAAAATAATCAGTGAATATAGATGCTTACTTACCCATTTCAAAAGTCCTGTCCAATTTTTTGTTTACCTTTTGAATATCAATATTTCTTATATTTAGTAAAAGTATGCAACTAAAGTATATTCACAACTATATAATACAAATAATAAAATGTACTTATAATTTATCTAAAATAATTGAAATAAAATACTAATACAATAACATAGATTTAATTTATAATTCATATAGTATTGAATAATGTCACTTAAAAATCTTTTTAAAGTCACATTAATCTTGTCTGTTATTATCACAAATATCTTCTTTATTATGTGTGTTGGTAAATTGTTTTACAATGCAGGGCATCATTATTAAACTAGAATCCCCCTGGAATGAGTCTGAAATCAACCTCTTTAACTTAATTATAATGATTTTACTGTTTGCAGTTATGTATTATTGAATGCAGAGTGATCTGCAATATATCTGCAAAATAAAGGTGCATATTCAATTACAATTTCAAATCTTGTTGTCTGGAAGCCTGTAGTATCTTTTCTTTGTTACTGTTTCTTTCTTTTAAATAGTCAGACACTTTTATGATTGGACAAGTTTTTTTCTATTTATAACATATTTGTTGAAAGAATTACAATTTTGTGATATTAAAAGTCAAAGAATTTCAATACTTATACGTTTATCAGGTTACTGCAGAATCTATGAAAGCAATGTAAAAATCAATGGTATGAAAAGAAATTAAAGTTTTGATATCAGAGACCCTAAATATGTCAGGAGACATTTTCTAGTTCTCCATGCCAAAGACTCAAATATCTTAGCTGTGCTATTTGTCAGGAGTTTATGAATTAGCTCAATAGATCACACTCAAAAGATTTTTTTTTTTTGAATATCAACTTTTGCTTAACATACTCTACATAAATTTCCTTACTTCCAGAGCAAGTATAGAATTGAGAAAATCTAAACATACGAACATTTTCTACTGAGAAAGGTCATGAGAAAGTTTGCATCCATCTACTAAGAAATATGCACATAAAAAGCATTCTTTCCAACCTTCATATGACTTATGTGTAAAAAGTGTACTAGTCAGGTTTCCCTAAAGGCACAGGACTAACAGGAGATTATATATATATATAAAGTGAGTCAATACTCCTGAGGACTCACAGGATCACAATGTGAAGTCCTACAATAGACCATCTGCAAGCTGAGGAGCAAGGAAGCCAGTCTGAGTCTCCAAAACCTCCAAAGTAGGGAAGCCAACAGTGCAGCCTTCTGTCTGTGGCTAAGGCCAGAGAGCCCCTGGAAAACCACTGGTGTAAGTCCAAGAATCCAAAAGCTGAAGAATTTGGAGTCTGATATTCGAGGGCAGGAAGCATCCAGCACAGGAGAAAGATGAAGTCCAGAAGTTTCAGCCAGTCTAACCTTTCCATGTTCTTCTCTGTGCATCTATTCTAGCTGGGCTGGCAACTGATTGGATTGTGTCCACCCAGATTGAGGGAAGGTCTGCTCTCCCAGTACACTGACTCAAATGTTAATCCCCTTTGGCTACACCCTCACAGATGCACCTGGGAATAATACTTTGCATCCTCCAATCCAATCAAGTTGACACTCAATATTAACCATCACAAAAATATCTAAAGATAAAAAAAAAAGACTAATCTGTGTTTTCCATGAATATGCTCATATTCTCCTTAGACTTCGTATTTTTTATCTAATTTGAGAAAAAGTATGTAAAATCTTTTTGAATGTATTCCAGTTCGTATGTAAGCCTTTTCTCTGTAAGTGCACACCAACAGTGAAGATAAAAGACAAAAAAAAAAAAAAAAAAAAAAAAAAAAATTGCAACATAATATGGGCACGGTGGCTCACACTTGTAATCCTTGCACTTTGGGAGGCCCAGGAGGGTGGATCACACCCAGAAGGGAGGTCAGGAGTCAGAGATCAGTCTGGCCAACATAGAGAAACCCCATCTCTACTAAAAAATACAAAAATTAGCAGGGCATGGTGGGGCATGCCTGTAATCCCAGCTACTGGAGAGGCTGTCAGGAGAATGGCTTGAACCCAGGAGGCAGAGATTGCAGTGAGCCAAGATCATGCTACTGCAGTCCAGTCCAGCCTGTGAGGCAGAGCAAGTCTATACCCCTGCCAATAAAGATGACATATAAAATATAAAAATAAATTATTTAATAAAAAATGTACATGGTCAATAAATGGAGTTAGCAGGCTAATTGTAGGAATATAAAAATGTAAACTGTTCTTGTCCCTTAAGAAAATAAGCAAGTGAACTAAAGGTAAAACTATGCTTCTTCTTCATGGAGTCTATTTGAGATGCTATAATAGAAACTCCTTATATAAGATTTAGACAAATTAAATAGCTTAGTAGTTTAATAATTATCTAAATATCCTATAATTAATCTGTTAGAAATAATTCTAAATGCACAAACTCTAACCAATAAAATATATCCAAAGAGCAAAGAAGAAAAGAAATGATTATTTTAATAAAACATTTCAAGTGAAAAAATAATTATAAATTAAGGGAATTTTCAACACTGAAAACAATTTTTTATAGCTATGCAAAGCACTAGTTATAAACCGCCACTGTAGTTTCTCAGCAATTAAATGTCACCTGAAGCAGGGAAAGAAGCCATTGGGCAATTGCCTGAACATATTGGTTGGCTAGGCTAAAATATTCTAACTTGCTATGCCTGCCTTCATAAGGCAAGAAGAATACTACACCAGTAAAATAGGGAATAATTGCATTACTCACATTAACATATTTTTCATTTAATGTGTAAAGATATTGGAACAGTAGGACGTTGGGAGATGCAAGCCAGAAAGTTACTTGGGCATTGGTGGAGTAGAGAAAATAAGACTTAAGGCAATGTTACAGGATGTTTAAGGATATTTCAATTACCAGTGCTCTGGATCAGGTAAGAGAGGAAGGAAAAATTAGGTTTGCACCATTTATCCATTTGATATCATTACTGAGAGGAGAGGTCAAAAAAAAGTCAGGAAAAATGACACCTTAAATAAATATATTTTATGGCAGTTGGAGTTAGTTGGCTGAATGGTCACCATCCTTATCAATACCAATGCCTATGAATCAAATTATATATATGCATAAAAGACACAGTAGTTAATGACAAAGCATTATGGTATCATGCAATGGATAGCTGGGACTGGGGTGTATGTGGCAAGGTGATGACAGTAGGGCTGCAGAGCAGACAGAAAGGGGGTAAAAAAGAAGTCAAATATGACTCTGCCTTCCTACAGAGTGCAATTCAGAGGAGGGGAAAAGAATTAAGTCGACAAGCAAAGAAGGATAATTGCAGTGTAGATTAGTATGGCATCAATGCCAAAAGCATAGCATATACAACATAGCTTAGGCCTCATTTATTAAAGGGAACAACTACCGAAGACTTTGGACCAGATTCCATAATGGAAGTAGCTAGATTTGAGGATGGTATTGTTAGAACTTCAATATGTAAAGACGGAAGGGAGAGAATTTCAGCTGGTGAATTAAAAGTAGAGATACCAAAGGAAAAGTGTTGTGGGAAGTCAGGGACCCTGATTGGAGGGACCGACTGAAACTGCGGCAGAAGAACATAAATTGTGAAGATTTCATGGATATTTATTAGTTCCCCAAAGTAATACTTTTAAAATTTCTTACACCTGTCTTTAATCTTTTAATACTGTCATCTTCATAAGCTGAGGAAGAATATCGCCTCCAGGATCCTGTAATGATTGCGTTAACTGCACAAATTGTTTATAAAACATGTGTATTTGAATATGAAATCTGGCACCTTAAGAACAGGATAACAGCAATTTTCAGGGAACAAGGGAGATAACTTTAAAGTCCGACTGTCTGCAGGCCGAGTGGAACAGAGTCATATTTCTCTTATTACCAAAAATGGTTAAGATAAATATCGCTGAATTCTTTCCCCAGTAACGAATATTAATAATTAATAGCCCTGGGAAAATAATGCATTCCCAGGGCAGGGCCTCTAAAATGGCTGCCCTGGGAGTGTCTGCCTTTATGCAGATATAGATAGGGATGAAGCATGCCCTAGTATGCTGCAGCACCCCAAGATTACTAGGATTAGGAAATTCCAGCCTGGAAAATTCTAGTCAGACCGGTTCTCTGCTCTTGAACTCTTGTTTATCAATGACAATGTGTGCACAGCTGGAATGGAAGTTCATTAGTGATTCTAGTTTCATCCCTGACCTCCTGTCTTGTGATCTTTTGTTGCCCTTAAAGCATGTAATCTCTGTGACCCACACCCAATTCGTGCACTGTCTCCCCTTTGAAAATTGCTAATAAAAACTTCCTGGTGTTACGGCTCAGCGAGCATCACGGAACTTGCTGACATGTGATGTCTCCCCCAGACACCCAGCTTTAAAATTTCTCTCTTTTGTATGCTTTCCCTTTATTTCTCAGACCAGCTGACACTTAGGGAAAATAGAAAAGGACCACACATTTAATATCGGGGGCGAATTTCCCCCAATAGAAAAGGTATGTTGAGGGAAGAGTAGAGTTTGTATGCAGGTTTTCTCTGGGGAGTAGTGGAAAGAGATATATTTAAAAAGGCAGATTGGTGCTAGATTATGGGTTTAATAGTTTCAGCTGCTATTTGACCAATGGGATATAAAACTACTCTATTTTGTCTGTCATAATGCTCTCCTTCATTAGATTGTAAGCTTTTTGAAAGCAAGGACTATGTCTTAAAATAATTATCTGTATATTGCACAGCCTTTACCAGAGTAAACTGCAAATACTTGGTGCTTGACATTTGGCTTTCTCAGAAAGGAGTGTGAATGAAAGAAAAAGCTAGAGTTTATTTGAATGAGTAATGGTTCCCTGGCAAAAATATTCCTGCAGATAGAACCATTCTGTAGTGTCTGTTTCACAGGTGTTTGGAATCATCTTTGCTCCTGACTATAGATAAGGCTTTTCTCTAATTTTCCCATTGATCCTAAGAAAGTATCATAGGCTTGCAACAAATTTTTATTTTGCCTGAGGTAGTGACAATTTCTGTTTTAAAAAAATAAAAAAATGACCCAGTAGATGGCCTCAATATATATACATGAGATATTTTGCAATCTATGGGTTCTTCCCTGAAGATAGACTGATCACAGCAATATTTTCTTTCCAAGGGGAGGAAAAAAAACATGTGCAATTTTAAAGAATAAAATGGGATTTAGAAAACTAATGGTTTATTTAAACATACTGTGGCCTATATGTATGAAGATATATAATGACAAAGTTGAGAAAATTGCTTTTCTCATGTTCCTCACCCAATTTACATATTCTTACCAACCGAAGAGATACTTTTCAAGACATACTATAATTGGTACTATCAATTTATCAGATTCAGAGTGTAAAACGTGTTTTCAGATCACTGAATCAAGAATTCAGTATACAACTTCTATTAACAATAACAATGGTTAGGCAAATAATACTCTTTGCTCAGGAACTGAAAACTTTACCAATTTCTAAGTATTTACTTTAGTTTGTAGGAATGCTTATTTGTAACTCCTTAATTCTTTATTATGCAATTCTTGCTACAATACATAAAATGCAAAATGTATTTGTTGGTTACAGCAGCATCAACAAGAACAGTGTAATTAACCATTTTCTATCAGTAGTTTAAAAGATATCTCTCTGAATATTCTTTCTGAAGGAAATGACATGAATGGGATTGATGAGTACATCATATTCAAAGAACAGGTAGATACATAAGCTGAACTATATATTCGGCAAATAATATATGCCAAGTAATATGGTTTGGCTCTGGGTCCCCACCCAAATCTCATCTTGTAACTTCCACAAATAAAACTTCCATTTGTAACTTCCACAAATTACATCTCATCTTGTAATTCCCACATGTTGTGGGGGGGACCTAGTGAGAGATAACTGACTCATGGGGGTGGGTCTTTCCTGTGCTGTTCTCCTGATAGCTAGTAAGTCTCACGAGATCTGATGGTTTTAAAAGGGGAGTTTCCCTGCACAAGCTCTCCCTTGCCTGCCACCATCTATGTAAGACATCACTTGCTTCTCCTTGCCTTCTGCCATTATTGTGAGGCCTCCCCAGCCATGTCAACTGTAAGTCCATTAACCTCTTTTCCTTCACAGTCTCAGGTACATCTCTATCAGCAGCCTGAAACTGGACTAATACACCAAGCTGTGTTCTGGGTATTTTGTACAATATTTAATCCTCCAAACAACCCTAAACAAAATGAGAAAGTCTTTGGCAGACTCCTGTCTTAGAACAAAGTCACCCTTTGAAGCAATTAGTTAGATAATTTCATCAAAATGTATCCAAGTCATCATTTATGTTCTCACTTTAGTTTGTGAAGAATATAGGGCTAAATAGTGCCCTAATTCTTAAGTTGTTAATTTCTATGCGACAAAAAAATAGGCCCACTTTACTATAAGTAAACAATGCAGGCCAACTAGTGTGTTCAGTAGTTCATTTCTGCCTGACTGATGTAAGTTGTTCCATCATAATATCTTTGTAGCAGTAAAGACTGGATGGAAAGTTGACTTTTAGTTCACAAGGTAGTGCTACTTTCTGTCTTTTCTACCTCAGACAGATGACAAGTTTGTTATGGCAGTTCTAGGCAGCACATCTATAGAGCTACTGGCCAGAACTAGGTACAGGAACTCCTCTCTGGTATCTTCATAGAAAGGAGGACAACTTTCCAATGAGTATTCTAGCAGATTTCCTCTCGTCTCAAAAGTCAGCAAAGTGTTAACCTTATAAGTATTCACAAATTTCTGCTTTCATTCATCATTCTCAATGTAAAAATTTTCAGGTCTTCCCATTAGACTGCAGATAAACCTAGCTGGGCAATAGAACCACCATAACACATTTGAATTATTAAGCACTTAGTCAAAGAACTGGGTAGTGGGTGTCACCTTTTCTTAAGTTACGTGAGGGAGAGGTAGACACCTGAAAAAAAACTAGTCTCTGATAGTAAGGCTGAAAGAGAAATGAGTATCAAGCAGGCTCTTAATGGCCTGCTATACTGTGTCTGCATTAATATATTAAAATTATATTTGGTTACTCTTACTGATTAAGCCGTGTATGAGATCTTATGTTATGCATACGTTTTTGCAGTTGCCATCAAACATCAACAACACTGGTTATTTTCCTCATTTTTATTTCCAGAAAGTAGTTTTAGAATGATCTGCAAAAGATCTGTCAGAATCCTAGTTGCATTAACAGAATTCAATTAATAATAATAATCCTAGCTCAATACATTCTATTGTAATATCTAGTTTTTACCATTTTTCAAACACAAATACTTATAGACTCCAATAATGTGTTTGCAATCTCCAGGGGTACATGAATTACAGTTTGAGAAACATTACATAAAAAGTCAAAAGTTCAAATCTGGAGATTTTGCAAAACTAGATAAAGTATAGACAAACAGAAACACATGAGGCAAAGCTACTTAATTATTAGAGTCCATAAAAGGAAATAATATCATTCAATGAACTAGAAAATTGGATTCTGGTTCTATCTCTCTTGATAACTGTCACTTTGAGAAAATCTCAAACTCTTCTCCATAGTTTCTTCATCTTTAACGCATTCCTGCCATAAAGAACTCCATGTAGTTAAAACAGTCATACGTGGATTGATTATATGAAATTCTGCCCTGAAGAAAGTAAGTACATTTTTTGGAAAATGAAAATTGATTTGGAAGAGGCTATATACACAGATATAATCATGTATTCATTCACATTTCAGTATGAATAGAATATAAAAATAATTTTAATATTTTTAAAAAATTTATTTTTAATCTCTAGGTTTACATAAGATGCAAAGAGTACAGAGAATTCCTGCATATCTTTCACCCAGCTTCCCTTAAAGCTACTATCTTATGTAATCATTATATGCTTACCAAAACTAAGAAATGAAAATCACTAAAATATTAATTAATGTATAAACTATGTTCAGATTTCACAAGTTTTTCCACTAATGTCCTTTTTTTGTTCCAGGCTTCAATGCAAAATGCCATGTTGTGTTTGGTCATCCTGTCTCTTTAGTGTTTCCAGGCTGTGACTTTTTCAGTTTGTCCTTGTTTCTCATGATCTTGGCACTTTTGAAGGTTATTGATCAAGTACTTGGTAGAATATACCTCACTTTGGGATACATATTTTTCAATTCATAATTCCAAACTATGGGTTTATGAATTTTGGGGTCGAATGACACTGAGGTGAAGTGTCTTCTCATCAATTTAGACTACACAAAAATGTTAACATAACTTATTACTGGTAGTGTTGAACTCGGTTATGGTAGTATTTGCCAGGTATTTCCACTGTATAGTTTCCATTTTTCCCTCTCTGTACTCTATTACTTGGAAGCACGTCACAGTCCAGTTCATTGGAGACACTACCAACAAATTTATTTTTGTTAAATGATTCTAAAAACAATTACAAAACCATTATGTGTTAAGCCAAAATCTATTTGAGAAGGTTTGCAGCCATTTTAGATATATTTCCCCAGAAGGTAACAAAGAAAGTAGTTTCTATATCTATGTGTTGCAACTAGAAAAGGTAAAGTTTTCCCCAGATATTTCTGATTTCTAAAATGTGCTAATAAGCATATCAAGAAGTTAATCTTGCATAGGTCAATAGAATGGAGATATAACCAGAACTGAAGCTTTGCATAAATACATTTTCAATGTGTCAGTCGGTTTTGAAAGCTGAATCAATTCCTACAAAAGGTAAGAATACATTTAGTATCAGAAGCATTACTACTCCCGTGGCCTTAAATTATTGTTTGATGTAACATGGAAAAGTGCCTAATTTGCTTTCAGGTAGCAGCTTTCTCAGTAGAAGAATGAGTACTATTTCAAATATATTTTGCATTAAGCAACATTTCTCAAATTATGGGCTACATTCGCTTTATGTGTCATAGAAAAGTCTCTCAGTAAAATAGAAATGTTGCCATATATTTATATATTCGTTTACTCATTGATATTTTATGTATGTATTCTTGAAGTATAAATATAAAAGAAAATGAAAAATATTTGTATTAGCACTGAAGAAATTTGAGAAATCCACTAAATATATTTTGTCATTTGCCTCCTTAACTTCCATTAGATAGACCTCTCAAACATACACACACACACACACACAGAAATTCACTATTTCTTTTAGAGATTTTTGTCAGTATTACAGCTATAGTTGATGTCAGCTTTGAAATCATCTTCACCAACGTGAATCAATCAGCCATCAAGTTTTATTTATTCTTCCTTAAAAATAACTCTTTAATTTAGCACTGTCTTTATATTCTTACTGACTTTGCATCAGTTCAGGCCCTCATACCTGAACCATCAAAATAACTTCCTTCCCAATATCCTTTTCTCGTTCCTGTCTTTTCTATCATTTATTTGATGCTTTATTGTCAAATGAGATTCCCAAACATTATATAGTATATATATTTTGATAAAAATTCTTATTCTCTATTTACACAGTAATATCTCAGACATTATTTTCTTGCTCTCATGTATGTTTATAAATTGTAGTGAGTGTTCCTAAATCGCCTATTATACTCCTTTTCCTATTTTTGAAAAATTTTTTTTGTCATCTTCTAGGAAAGACCTCGTTCCCTGTCCTAAACATGTTCATTCTAGTAGAATCCTTTCTTTTAGAAGGATTCTGCATCCTTGGCTTTGCATTGATTGGTCTCAGATTTGGCAATTGTTATGATATAGGTCAGTTGTATTATTCATTGTGATGGCCACAGTTAATTTAATCTCAAATAAACACAGCCACACACTAAGATAATTATAATCTCTCCCCAGTTTTGTACTTAACTAAAGAATACAAGAATAAAAGGAAGTTGGGGAAGCAAATGAAAAAATACTTTTAATTGATTTCTCAAGAATTTCTTCTATGCTAATACAAGGAAAAGAAAGGAAATCTTAACGCCTTGCCAGTGACAAACTTGGAGATATGAAGGGTGAACATTGATGCTGTTTATATTTTCTGCCATGTGTAGACAGTATGAAAGAATGAAGCCAAGATAGTGAAGTATATCTTCTTAAGAGAGAGATTGGTGGCATTCAGATTCCTTACTCTGGGAAACCAGGCTTGAAAATAGCAAATATCAAGAAAAGCCTAACCAAACCACAGAAATAGGCTGAAGAAATGGATCTGGACATTGGATGTCATCTCTAACACCTCCACCACCTGATGTCACTGCTGTTGCCACTAGTAGGAATTTTTAACCATCTATTCCTTTGCCTCAAGTATTCCAGATTAAAGTCCCAGATGAGAATGACTGATTGTCTGACATGGGATATGTATATTCACTCTGGTTCCTAAGACTCTACATAAGCAAATGTTTGCTCTTAGGTTTCTGATATATCAGTGAATGTCACCTCCCACCAAGAATCACACTGTGGCAGATTGCCAAATATAAAGTCAATTCAGGGGCTGGCCTGACCCCCCCCCCCGCCCCCTGCCAAAATATCCAATACTCAGACTCTTTCAATTAGTTTTCTTGTCTGTCTGAGCTAGTTTCAGGAATTTCTATTGCAAAAATGATTTAGACCCACACATTAGTCATATGTTAATCAATAAGTAACTCACATGTCCTAAGAACTAAATATATGCCAGGTACTTCATATTCATTATTTTATTTAATTTTCATAATAACTTAATGAAGCAAGTGTTAGTCTTCTCAGTTTTATAGATGAATAAATGGAGGTTTAGTGACATTGAATAATTTGTTATAGACTATACTTATCATAGACTACTCAATCAAGTAATGACAAAGCAGTGATTTAAACTCAGGTTCTCAACTTTAATATGATATTGCTACCTATTGGTACTGCCTTACTGTTTCTTGCATTCTTTTGAAATTCTTATTGTTGTTTCCACCAAGTACCCTCACAGTCATTCCCACTCATTCACTGAACAATTTGACTCCTGGTTCACTGCATTACTCACCACCCACATCCTTATGTGTTGACCACACAGACGGATGAATCTCTTGGAATCTTGCTTAGTTACCCCTAAGCATTAACAACCTTTTACTCCATTCTACATTCCTCACTCACTTACTGGATCCATTCTGTACTTTGTTATCATTAATTGCAATGGTTTCAAAATCCAATTTTAAGCATTTTATTCTCTTTTCTGCTTTCCCACTTATTCTAGTACTCTTAATGAAATTAAATTATTTGTATTACTATGGAGTGGTAAGAAATTCTTATATATTATAAATACCATCCTCTTATCAGATGGATTATATTCCAATTTTTTTCTTCAATTTATGGATTGGCTTTTTACCTGAGTGTATCTTGGATGTTTGCTTTAAGGAACACAGTTTTTATTTTTATGAAGTCCAATTTTTCTACTTTTTTCTGTTTTCATTTGTTTTGGTTTTATCTCTATAATGATTTTGCTAACCCAATAGACAATTAAAATACTTCTATATTTTCTTCTACAGATCTTAGTTTTAGCACTTCTGTTTAGATCTATAATACATATCAAGTTTATTTTTTTGAGTGTGATGTGAGGAAGGTATTCAATTTCATTATTTTGCATGTGATTATCTAGTTTTCCTGCTACCATTGTTGTAAAAAAAGACTATTGCTTTCCTTTTGAATTTTCTTGGAACCTTTGTTAATAATTCATTGACTATAAATATTCAATTCCGTGGATCTATGTTTATTACACTGTCTTGATTACTATAGTTTTATAATAAATTTCAAAACTATGAATTGATTCTTTCAAGTTTGTTCTTGTTTAAGACGGTTTTGTCAATTCTGGGTCCCTTGTATTTCCATATGAATTTTGGGATCAGAGTGTCAATTTATACAAAAATGCCAACTCCATACTTTTGAATTTCTAATTGTACCACCACTGAGCTCAATATGGATTTTCATTAGATTAGCAAAATACAATGTCTTTTTCTGAATTGCTGTTTACTAAGTTTGGAGTAATTTTCTTTGTAGATGGGGTTCAAACTGAAGAAATTGAGGAAAATATAATTTTTAGTTATGAAAATTCTAAGATTTAACAGAGCCAGGATTGCCTGGGATATAATAAAAAACATGATTTTGAGGACAATGTTTTTTTCTCTCTTTGGATAAAGTTAAATGTACTAGCTTGAAAACTGAGTTGTACCTGTGGTTACCATCTTTGTTCATCGCTATCAGAAGTCAAACAATGTCTTAAGATAACTTCGGGCAAGGCCAGTCACAAATAAACACTAAAATTCATTTGTTATAAGGCAGAAGCAAAACCTATGGTTGTTATTGATATCTGAATATCCATTTTAATTTTGGCCACAGTTGTAGATATTTGAGTTTTGGTGTCCTGTGGATTGGCTCTTCTTGCTCGTTGTGTAAATGATAGTAATATAACTGACTTCCATCTGCTTGCCTAACATGCTGCCTCTTAGATTGCTTATGTATGCATACAGTCTGATTTTGTGGTTGTGTCAGTCCCCTAATTTGACTTCATTTGTATCTGTTTTATCAGATTTGAAAAAGTAAGAGCTGCTTTCAGTGTTCAGTGTCTTTTATCTTAAAAGTGGTGGTATTTATTTCTTTGTTTTACTCAGTAGTATTTGAATAATGCAAACCTTTAGATAACTGTCACATAGGAGCATATTCTTGAAGGTAATAATGGGGTCCAAATGAAGGTTCTGGTCAACTGAGTATTAGATTGACTAACAAAATTTAACACAATTTACAATTCTCTGTGTTCTCTATTATTTTAGCTTAATTTATTTGTGTATACAAATTGGAAAACTATCCTGCATATGCTCCTTTATCTTGCTGCCTGAAGGCCTTCCAACCACCTTATTGAAGTAGGAAAAAAATGTTCTCAGAATTTACTTTGCCACTTTTCTTTTAAATTTTAAATTCCAATAGAAAGCTAACAGTTTTTCCTTACATTTTTATTCACAATTTTCAAACTATATTTGCACAACCTTTTGGAATTCTAAAATACACATCTTAGAAAATAGATTTTAAAAGAATAAAAGAATGCTTGAGAGAAAATTAAACACATCCAGGTATTTCCTGACTTAATAGGTGGATTTGCAAATTATATAATAAAGATATATCCATAATACACAAAGTTATTTTATCTTAAGGAGCATTTCATAATTCCTGTGTTTGTTTTGACCAAATGTCTTATAAAATATATCATATATATTCATGTTATTATAAATTATTGCTCATTACCTTTACATATGTTGAAGCATGCAACATTGAAATTAACATAAACACCTTTTCAAATACACTCATGTACTTCACTGGTATTTTTATTGCAACTGACTCTACAATTTCTTCTTTCCGTTTACTCTATGTGCTAGTCCTTACTCCTTCTACAACTTGACTATAAACTTCTCTTCACAATTCCTCACGTTTTGACAATTCCTTTATGAATTATATAATTTATATATTATAAAACCTTATTTATAACATTTTAGTTTATCCCCTATGGTCCTGTTCTTATCTGTTACTTTGTCTGTATGGACAGCAGAGTGGATATGTTATTGACAATATTACTGAATAAGTGTGTATTGTTGTAATTCCTTTTGTATATTGCTGATTTTTAATAGTTTATATCCCCCTCATACTAATGTTTAAATAATTCACCTATTTTTACCACCTCTTATTTCATAGCTGACCTCCAAATTGCCACATGTAAAATATTAAGAAAAACTGGTCTTAAATTTTTTATTCTGAAAATTTGATTTGTAGGTCATTGCAATTAAATAAATCACATGTTTTTTAAAGCATCTCATCTTACTTCATGCCTACAGAAATGGCAGGGTGACACTTCATTTCTCCTTCATTTCTTTCTTCTATTCTCTGTTATACTGAGTAAAGCAGTAGAAACTTTGTTAGCATAACAAATCAAGAGTGTTAGGACATGAGGCAGTTTAAATTAACAAAGGAGATGTCTGACTTTATCTCATTCTTTCTGAATATTTGAAAGTGTCTTATTCAGCATTCAAATCAAGAAGTTGACAATTCTTTTAAGGATGGACCTTGGAAGGAAAATGGAACCGACAATAGCGGATTACAAAACCAAGTTATTTCTATAAGTATTGGAGGTTTACTGAGAGTAGAAAGAGAGATAGAGATTATATGGGAATAACGGGGAAAAGTGGAGGATGCTGAAAACATAAGGGAAAATCTAAATGCTGGTTTGAGGTGAACTTTGAAATGCCTCATAAATGACTTTGTAACTAATATTTTTGGATCATGACAGTGTTCTATATGTATTTATGATCTACTAATGGGAAACCTTACTTTCTTATAATAAATTGTAGCCACATGCCTCTCCAGGCTTTAAAAGCAAAATGAAGGAATGGCAAGAAGAGTGAAGACTTGAGTGTGGAAATTTTTAATTGAGTCCTATGTCTGCCTACAGCAGTATAAATCTCTGGCTTGAACTAGAAAAGCACTACTGTGGTGTCGGAACTGGCGGAAAGAAATGGGCCTAAACGTCACAGGAGCAGTAATGGTGGAGAGAAATGAGGTAAAAACTAACATTATAACATCCTCAAGCCTCCAGGTTAGTGGAAAGTTCAGCAGTGAATAGTTCAATAAGAAATCCAGATCTTATTATGGAAGGGAACAAGGGAGAGTGGTTTACATACTGAAGATTTGTGTAAAGTGTTGTTTTTTGAAAGGGAGTAAAGATGTGCAGTACGACAGAAATGGTAAGAAGATCCAGGCACACTACCACATTAGGAGTCCAGATTGAAACACAATGGAAAATAATAGATAAGGTAGGACAACTTCTTCTGGATTTGATCAGGCATTAAAATGCATTTTTTTGTGTTTGGTAAAACAGTAAAATACCATATTTTGGGGTGGAGTTGGTGAGGAGATACAAAACGTGTGTCATAGAGTTTTGAACACATGCGCAAATGGCATAATAATGACACTGATCAGCTAAGATTCATAGTTTGGATATAGTGCTTTGAAAGAAAGCAGAATGGATATCTGTGTCTGCAAGTGACTCACTGGAAGTTTTCGAGAGGTCTTTAACCAGTAAAAGTATGATAGGCCTGTGACGATCCAGCAGAGACAAGAAAATTCAAATTGTTTAACAATTTTTTTTTTTTTTTTAACAAGAATAGGAGGAGAAGGTGAAGGAAAGGATGACTCTCGGAGATACAATATTAAGTGGAAAAAACAATATGAAGAATGTATACTGTGCAATTCTGTTAGATACAGTCAAAAAGAACAAAACCAATCTCTGATGAGAAAAGCCAGGATACTTTGTACCCTAAAGGGTAGTGACATGGTGGGAGCACACCAATGCCTCTAGGATGCTAGATGACATCTTTCTGTTTCTTGCTCTGGATGCTAGATTCATACATGTGTTCTCTATGAATTGTGATAATTCATCTCTATGAACACTTGTGATTTGTGCAATTTTTTATATGTGAGTTATTCAATGCAAAATTTACTGAAATAATTTAAAAATAATGATTATGTATGTAAGTGTAGCAGGGGAAAAATAATATAAATGGATATATCTTGAAACTTTGAGAAAAGACCAAGAGGAGAATGAGCCTAGAGTTAGATGAACCAGTTAGGGAAGAACGGAAATTTGGTCACTTACCTTCTGGATCTGATCTTTGAATTCTACTTGGATAGGAAAGACAGTGTCTGCATGGTGTGATTTGTATTTTGTGTCTCAGAGCACAGACAGAAGGGAAGAAATACTGACACCTGACCCTCCCTTTGTCCTTTAATCTCCTGTGTCACCCATTTGTCATATCCAAAAGGAAGCTAGTTGGAAGGGAAGCCTGAATGATACATTTTATAGGAGCCAGTCTTTCAGGTATAAATCGAGGTCAGAGAATAGTTCTGGATGGACAAAAAAAAGATAACCTTAGAAAAGAAGTTGATACCCAGTGCAACACCTTGTTATGAAATTTATTAGTATACCTACTTATTACAAATAAACACATTGGCATTTCTTGGTATCCTTATTTACTATGCTTGAAACAACAGCAAGGCTGAACTCAACCAATCGAATTCTAAGGGGAAGCTGAGAGTCAGCAAAGCTCTGGGAATGGTCAGAAGTCCAAAACTATCACACAGCTTGAGGTTCTTAAGTGGTGGGCAGTTATGACTCTTCATGCCTCTCAGTTATGTTCAATTTAGCTTCTGTGCCTGCTGTTTCGTTAGAGACCATTTCTCCTTAGCTACCTCTGTTTCAAAGATATCTTCCCAAATTAAGATGCCACTGCTGAAATGTCAACAGCTGGAAATGTGTATTTAATTGTTCTTCCAGGAGAGAAAATATGTTGCACCCATCCCATTGGGATCATTGACTTGCTTTCCTGGGATGGCTGGCCGCACTTAATGGTGTGATTTGTGTTGGTAGAACAGCTTTGTTGCTGTTGATGTTAAGGTTTTTTCATGCAGAGCTGTTTCATACAATTCGATCTATAACCTTATGCCATTAACAATTTTCTAAATAACTGAGAAACAACCTATATCCTTTTACTCAAATGGTAAGAATCCAATGTGATTCTCACTCATAAGTGAAATATTTAATCAAGTAGCTTCTATGAGGTAAACTATCTTGGTTTCCTTCACATTAATTTTAATTTATAAATCAAGTGACTATTGATACTAAATATACAGGTATGTTTATACTTCAATTTTCTTTTCTGTTATGCATATACACACACACACACACACACACACACACATATATACATATATATATACACACACACACACACATATATTTCTTTAAGGGTTTATTCCTCCAAAATAAATAAAATATAACAGCTATACCTTTAAATGCTGATTTTTTTTTATAGAAGGTAATTTCAGATGATTTAGCCTTTATCCAATGTATGTACTTGGTTTGTAAATACACAACTCAAACCATTAGCAATCTTAAAAGCCACTTGGAGTATCTATAAGTTAATCATAATTCTCCTTGATATCAGAGCTCATTTCACTGCTTCATTAACAAAGATATAATTAAACTTGTAGCTTGACATTTTATCTTCAAAACTACATGTGTTTATAAAGCTATCTGAAGATAAATCCTCCAAGGTTGGAAAACATATTTCTACAAACTCAGTGTTATACATGAAATAAAATAATTTTACTAAATAGGTCAGTATGTAAATCAATAGTAAATTTTTCAAGCATCTGGGTATGAAAACATTTGAAATTTTTCCATAAATAAAGAAGCAAAGAAGAATTGTCTCAATACCACTTTAAAAAGTAGGCATATGACTGTGGCTGCTTTACTAAGGTGCTAACAATCCCTTCAGATGCCATCAATTTTTACTAACTAGAACATTCAAGTTCAATCACCAACAGCATACCTACTTTTGGGGAGTATATTAGTCCATTCTCACCATGTGTTAAAGAACTACACGAAACTGGGTAATTTATAAAGAAAAGAGGTTTGACTCACAGTTCCACAGGCTATACAAGCAGCATGGTTGGGGAGGCCTCAGAAAACTTACAATCATGAAAGAAGGGGAAGGAAGCATGTCTAGCAGGGATGCTACAATTTAAACAACCAGATCTCATGAGAACACGCTCATTATCATGAGAAGAGCAGGAATATGTCCTCATGATCCAATCAGCTCTCACCAGGTCTCTCCCTCAATACTGAGAATTAAAATTTGACATGAGATTTTGGGGGGAAGACACAGTCAAATCATATCATTTCTCCCATGGCCTCTCCCAAATCTCATATCCTTCTCACACTTCAAAACATAGTCATGCTTTCTCAACACTCTTCCAGTCTTAATTTATTCCAGCATTAACTCAAAAATTCAAATCTAAACCCTCTCTGAGACAAGGTGAGTCATTTCTATGAGCCTGTAAAACAGAAAACAAGTTAGTTACTTCCAAGATACCATGAGGTTACACACACACAGAGTAAATGCTCCCATACCAAATGGGGGAAATTGGCCAAAACAGAGGAGCCACAGGGCCCATGTATGTCCAATACTTGGCCAGGCCATTATTAAATTTTAAAGCTCCAAGATCTCTTTGGACTCCATGTCTCACATCCAGGGCATACTGATGCAAGTGCTGGGCTCCCATGGCCTTTGGAAGCTCTGCCCCTGTGGCTCTGCAGGGTATAGCCTGTGGGGCTCCTTTTGCTGGCTGTTGTTGAGTGCCTGCAACTTTTCCAGGTGGATGGTGCAAGCTGTTGTGTATCTACCATTCTGGGGTCTGGAGGATGGTGGCCTTCTTCTCAAAGCTCCACTAGACAGTGCAGTGCCTCAGTTGGGACTCTGTGGGGCTCCAATCCCACATTTCCCCTCTTTACTGCCTGAGTAGAGGTTCTCCATGAGGGCTCCAACACAGCAGCAGATTTCTCCCCTGACATCCAGACATTTCCATACATCCTCTGAAATCTAGGCAGAGGCTCCCAAACCTCATCTCTTGCCTTCTGTGCATCTGAAATCCCAACACCACGTGGAAGCCACACAAAGGCTTGGGGCTTGCACCTTCTGAAGAAATGACCCAAGCTATACCTTCACCCCTTTTAGTCATGACTGGAGCTGGCATGGCTGAAATGTAGGGCACCATGTCCTGTGCCCTCGGTCTGGCACTTGAAACCATTTTTCCCTTCTAAGCCTCCAGGCCTGTGATGGGAGGGGCCATTGCAAAGGTCTCTGAAATGCCCTGGAGGCATTTTCCCCATTGTCTCAGTGATTAACATTCAGTTCTTTAATTATACAAATTTCTGCAGCCTTGAATTCTTCTTGAGAAATGGGTTTTTCTTTTCTACTGAATTGTTGGGTGGTAAATTCTCTATACTTTTACATTCTGCTTCCCTTTTAAATATAAGTTCTAGCTTCAGATAATCTCTGTTTATGCAAATGAGTATACACTATTATAATCGGCTAGGCCATATCTTGAATGCTTTGCAGCTTAAAAATTTCTTCCACCAGATATCCTAAATCATCTCTCTCGAGTTCAAAGTTCCACAGATATCTAGGACAGGAGAACAATGCTGCCAGTCTCTTCCCTAAAGCATAGCAAGAGTGACCTTTACTCCAGTTCCCAGTAAGTTCTCCATCTCCATCTGAGACCACCTCAGGCTGGACTTCACCCTTCATATCACTATTAGCAGTTTAGTCACAACCATTCTACAAAGTTCCAAACATTCTCTCATCTTTATCTTCTTCTGATCCCTCCAAAATGTTCCAACCTCTGCCTATTACCCAGTTTCAAATCTGCTTCCACATTTTCAAGTATCTTTATAGCAATACTCCACTCTTGGCACCATTTTTTTGTATTATTCTGTTCTCACACTGCTATAAACAACTGCCTAAGATTGGGTACTTTATGAAGAAAGGAGGTTTAATTGAGTCAGAGTTCTGCAGGCTGTACAAGAAGCATGGCTGGGGAGGCCTCAGGAAACTTACATCATAGCAGAAGATGAAGGGGAAGCAAGCACATCTTACCATGGTAGAGCAGGCAGAAGAGAGAGAAGTGCCACACAATTTTAAACAACCAGATTTCATGAGAATACGCTATTATGAGAACAGCTCAGGGGAATTATGCCCCCATAATCTAATCACTTCTCACCAGGTTCTTCCCCCAACATTGGGAATTACAATTCAACGTGAGATTTGGGTAGAGACACAGAGCCAAACCATATCAGGCAGTATCAAACTATAAGTTGACTTATATGTGTTATTAACTTGTCTATGACTTGTGTGTGTGCCTGATTTACTATGTGTTATGAAATTTTGGGGGATTCACAATCCAGGCTCATTGCTTTTGTGTTTATGCTATATAGAATTGCAGCATAAGCTAGTTATCTTTAGTTGTGATACAACAGTGTAAAAAAAACCATTACTGTTTACAAGTTCTCTAAATATTAATAGCAGCATTACTACCAAGGAAACAACACTTGAGGGGGCCTAAAAGATCAGATAATGTTGTCAGATAGATATGACCACTCTGAAAGATTTGTCTTTATTAATTTGCAAAACTCTTGATGACAAGAGATGGTCATATTTGTGCCTGTAACTCTATTGCCTATTACAGTGCGTGGCATATTATTGTTTCTTGATATAGGTTTACCTAATTGACAAATTGTTATAAACAATTTGGGCACTGGCAAACATAGATAGCTGATTAAGATAAATGTCAAATAATAAAATAGTACCCACATATATAAATGCTTCTTTATGGTAACGACATTTTGTGTAAACGCATTTTCATCTAAACAAAACAAGGAAACTTATATGACTGCATGTAGAAATTTGACAGATTAGGAATTGAAACTCTCATTCAAATTACAACTATTTTTAAAATAATGGAGCATTTATGATATAATAATTCTGGCCTATAGAACACTTCACGAAGCTCTTTTGTTTCCTATTGTTAAATACAAAGTTTCCTTTCTCTTAATTTATAACGTATTGATAACTGCACAGTGAAGAGATAATAAAATTCTTAACAGAGCTATGATACCAACAGCCAAAGAAGTCTCTAATGCCTCCAATTTCTAAATTTTATTGAACTACTCCCTGTTCTCTCCCCCATGATTTTTTTGGATCAAGTACAATACCAGTGGAAATTAATTTTCTTCCTTCTTGAAGCCTGGGTACTACAGTTAAATCCCTTGACATAGATAGATATTATGATGTTGTTAAAATGTCTACCATAGAATATATTGTACAGTAGGTACAATCTGACCTACTTTACTAAATTATTTTTTAGTACATTAACTCTTTAGTTCTCAAATTGCAGATTATGGGTTAAAACAATAGAGGAGTTTAAATCTTACATATATATTTTCCCCTTCTTTACCTTGGAAAGGGTCAGCTCATTTGCAGTCTATCAAAAATATATGAACATATTACATTGTTTTGAAAATATGTATACTTTTTTTCTCTGACTTACCATCTAAAATATGATATATAATAGAAGAGTTACTAAAAGGAAATTTTAATACAGCTACAATTTCTGTGGTTTATCAATTAAGTACATATAAAATCTCTCCAAGAATTCTTACTGTTATGGGAATAATCGACACTAGGGATTACTAGAGGAGGATGCAGAGTGGAACAGGGCTGAAAAATTATCTGTTGGGTATTATGCTCACTACCTGTGTGATGCACTCATTCATAACCCAAACCTCAGCATCAGGCAATAAACCCATATAATAAACCTGCATATGTACCCCCTAAATCTAAAATAAAAGTTGAAATTATATAAAAAAATCTATTGTTGATTACATAAACTTTAGTATCCAAATATGATATTTTTAGTTTTAGAATCATTTTTAATAATTGGGCAGTGTTAAACATTATTGATGATTATTATTGCTTGCATAGACTTCCATAATTCTTTCAGGCACCAGAATTTTTACCATTTTTCTTCGTTATGTATTAGACAGTGCGAAAAAACAGAAGGAACTATGTCAGAGAGGGCAGCCTGAAGCACAATCTGGAAAACTAGGTGACTATTTCTGCTATTTAGAACCACCTGTTTCCTTAATCTACTGTTTTTCTAAACCCACGAAGACTTCTTCATGACCACAAGTTTTGACTGAATGAAGTTGAAATCCCTATATATGAAGCCACAGTTTCTGACAATAAAGTGTACTTTTCAATTAAAATGTTTTCACAAGAAAATATAGTCTCAACATCTCTCTCAATTAAGCTACCAGGTATCTATAGGTAAATAAGTATACATTTTGAAATAGGAAGGGTATTGTTTAATATAAAAAATAACAGAAACCTTACCACCAGACCAAGACAAGTATAAAGCCTGAGGAGGAAGTGTGCCTGGAGCTAATTCCAGGCATGGCATCACATACTATCTTCTCAGGCTAACTTTAGTAAAATCAAAGGGGATGGTTTCCTTTTTGAAGAGTGTAGTGGATTAGAGAATCTAAATGACTTCCTGTTTCAAGACATCTAGGAATGATTAAAAATAAAACCAATATCCTTTTAAATACCACCTGGCTGAACTCAAAAGAAAGGTGTGTGAGATTACCCAGAGAAGTACAACAAAGATGGAATTGAAAATCAGAGTGGTAAGCTGATGCTGCGGAGTTCCTGGGTAGGTCTTTACCTGGGACAAAAGGCTTTGAGTCCTGCAGAGTGGAGAGTTTAAAGTGATTGTATTGCCTACACCCAGAACTCTCAAAAAGCTATACTATTAGTCAAATGTATAAACTAGGATGAAAAACTCACCATCACAGTGAGAAATCAAAGTTTTCTCTCTTGGCCTTAGTTCTGAGATTTTTTGTTTGTTTGTTTGAATAAAGGTTTTTAAATGTTAGTCTGTCACATCTGAGTTTGTGGTACAAATTTAGCAACACCTTCATGGTTCAAGAAGTTCCAACTTAAAAAATTATCAAAAATAACAACAAACTTTGTCTTAAGTAAGTTATACCACTGTGATACCTGGAAGAAACAAATGCAAAACCTTTCTGAACAAAAACTAATTCAATCCAGGCTGCAGAAGATTTCCACAAAGTATTCCTGAAATAATTTTTATATCCCAAAATTACAAGTACACTAGGACACAAGTTACTGTGAACGAGACCCAGACATGATACATAGCATTATTTGAGGCCAAGAATATTATATAACAAAATTCTTAGACTGATGTTGTATAATACATATATTAAAAATAAATGGGTAAAAAATATAATCAAAACCAAGTGATAAAAATTGTCTTAAAATTCAATAATACCAAATAGATATTGTACAAATTAAAATTTTAACAGGCAAGTAAAACCAAAAATTAAATACTACATGAAGAGAATCAGAAAGCAACAAAGAAGGATGAATGAGGGAATGAAATTTATGAAGAGTGTTAAGTAAAATAGAAAATAGAATAAAAATGTCAGCATATATCTAATAGCCATTCTAGAAAGACAGAGTAAAGAGAAAAGAAGCAATATTTGAACATTTCTAAGATTTTAAAAATACATTAATCCTTATATCCAGAAATACCAAGTATCAAGCAAGATAAAAATAAAGAAGGAATGAAGGAAGAAAGAAAATCAGTATGTGCTGATAGCATGGAACTCCAAAGTCAAAGTGATCTTAAAAACAGGAAGATCTATCACTATCAAAGAAATACTTTGATATATTGATTTTACCAGCAACCATATGAGCCAGAACTCAAGGAAAACTCTGGAAGATGCTAAGAAAAAATAATAGTTAGCATCTAATACTCTCAATTAAACTATCATCCCAAAATTACAGAAAAATAAAGATTTTTTTTGGCATAGACTTAACGAGCTTACCACTCATAAACCCCTGATTTATGACTACTAAAACACTAATCCATGTCTTTTGAGAAGAAAGAAAATGAACTCAGATGAGACAAATAGTTGTACAAAGGAATGATAAGAAACTTTTGTAGATAAACAGAAACAATAAAAGAATACTAACAAAAGTATTTGAGGTTTTAACACAAGGATCACAACATGTAACATTGAGTACATGAAAGAGTAGTAAGTAGAATTAACTCATCCTAAGATCCTTGTATTATGTAACTGAAAACAATATATATTATTAAATGTTATCTCCATTGTAAAAATGATACATATTAAAATGTAAGAATTACAACTATAAGTGTAGAAATAGAATGCAGAGATTTCAGAGCAATAGTTGGAAAATAATTGAAGTTTTAAAAATCTTAATCATCCCCAAAGAAGGCAGGTAAAATAGAAAACACAAAAGCATAATAAAAAGTTGAGAAGTAGAACCTTCAAAAATTATGGAAACAAGTGGACATATTGTAGTATGTTTATATATGCAAGTACACTAAATAACTAGTCAAGTATAAAATTGTCAAGTTGGATCTGGAAGCAAAACCAATATATCCAATTTACAAGTGGTTTATCATCAAAAGCAATGTGGACAATATAGATACAAGATGAAATGGTACTTAAGGCAAAAAGCAATATTGAGGGAAAAAATGATCACTATATAAGTATGAAATAAAAGAAACAAAAACATGCAAGTTTTTATGGGATTAAGTATGAACAATGGAAAATGAATGGGATTATTATCCCTATAGTGATGTCTCCTTTTATACTTATAGTGTAGCTTGTAAATGTTTTAATACATAAGAAATAAAAGAATTATAAATTAAAATACTCAAAATAACAGTGTCATAGACAGAATTGAATGGATTGTTTAATAAATCTTAATCATAAGAGTAAATTTTAATACTTCTCAGAAATTAGTAGATCAAAAAGAAAAATTAATAAGGGCAGAGAACATTTGGTATAAAAATCAGTATTTTTGAGCCAATGAACAATATGAATGGTATATAACCTTTATAAACATACATGGACAAGGTGTATTTGACATGGATTAGGGAGTCTGTGCAGAAAACATCGACCACTTCTAAGAATTTATATAATGAAGACCTCAATCTTTCACCACAATGCAATAAAAATAGAAATTTACTTAAAATCATACATACATAATGTATTATATATATATACACACACACTATAGCCAAACCATTTTTAGATATATTATACCCATAAATGATTGTATTTGAAAAAATGCCATTACTAAAATAAAGATAAGGTCAAGAACTAGAAAAAGAGCTATGGAGTAAACAGAAAGTAGAAAAAAGGAAATGACAGAGAAAAAATTAAGGAATAGGAAACAAGTTACAGTAGAGTGAATTAACAAAGCTGAAAACGGTTTATTAAAAATCATAACAAAATAAACAAACCTTAGGTAAAATTAAAATAAGAGCAAAACTTAAAATATGTGAACAAAAGTATAAACACAAAAGTAAGAGAATGATAAAAATATAATGTTTGTGCCACTAAATATGAAAACATAGACATTATGAACAATTTTTCGGAAACTACAACTTGACTAATCAGACTCAAGAAAAAAAGAAACTGGACAGGTTTATACCTTTTAATAATATAATTACTTCTCAAAAATCACCCAAAGAACCACTAGACACAGACAGCTTTAGAATAAATTTCTAAAAATGATTGAAGATAAAGTATTTTGAAATAGAAACTGTTTTTAAAAATGGACAAAAATATTTTATTCATTTTATGAAAGTGTAATCAGAGAATTATAATTGAAAAAGGATATTATGAGAAAGGGGAAATACAGGCCATCCTTACTCTCTCAAACATGGTTACAAATTTTTAAAATTAAGTATTAGCAAGCATATTTGGTAATCTTTTAAAAAGTTTTAATAAGGCTAAGTTGAGCTTATTCTAGGAGTGCAAGGATGGTTTTATATGAAAAATTTATTCTGGTAATCCACCAAATATCAAAATAAAGCAATTACTAAAATTATTAAATACCCTAAAATCATCTTAATAGGTATGAAAAGGAACTTAATCATGTGAAAAGCACCCAAGTGGAGAAGAGGGACAATACTGTTTTTACGAAAACAATGAAACAAACACACCAAAAAGATACGACACAAAATCAATAATGCTTAATAATGTGATTTCATGTCATATGCAGTGAAAGTTATAAAAGAACAAAGGAAACTGATGAATTGATAATCAAGAGGTAAGGGTTTAAGATAATCTCTGTTGGAAGTCAGATTTAGTAAATAAAATATAAAGGGAGATATGGGAAATTTGAATAAAAAATGCTATCTTAATTACTTACATACACATAAATAGAGGTGAAAACAGACAATACATATTCTTTCCAAAACCAATAAGCATTTATAAATGTTGAACAATTAGCAATCCGAAAAGTAGTTTTCTGGTTCTTAAAATATGATATCATATGGGCTACAATCAGTATCTGCAATTTTAAAAAATCTGAAATGACTAATAAAAGAAAAATTTTAAATATAATCAAGGAGAAAAATATCACAAATTGCATTATAAGGACAAAAGGTGAAAACTTTCTAGGCTATTACTCCATTTCTGTGGCTTAGTATGGTAATTGCTTCTGATAACATATTCCTCTAGCATCTAACTCTCCTGGATCTCATCACTCCATTGATAACAGGTAACTCAATCCCAGTTGAGCACCTCTCACCACCAAAACTGTTTTATCAACTCTGACCACCACTGTGTGTTTCAGGAATGCTGGTATCTTCTTCACTAATGCTTTTCTTTTTTTTTTTTTCTTTTTATGATGATGGAGTTTGGTTCTGTTGCACAGGTTGGAGTGCAGTGATCTCGGCCCACTGCAACTTCTGCCTCCTTGGTTCAAGCGATTCTCCTGCCTCAGCCTCCCGAGTAGCTGGAATTACAGGGACCCAACCAGCATGCACAGTTTTTTTTTGTTTTGTATTTTTAGTAGAGACAAGGTTTCACCATGTTGGCCAGGCTGGTCTGGAACTCCTAATCTCAAGTGATCCGCAGCCTCCCAAAGTGCTGGGATTACAGGCCTGAGCCACCACACTTGTCCATGAGTGCTTTTCTTAATGCCCTATTTAAAACACCTTCAGAAGCTTCTTGTGGATATGATTGGGGCTTGGCTAAGAAGAGTACACAGAACATACCCTCTTCAATATTTCCATCTCCCTGAATTTTTAGACTCCTCCTATGGCATATCAGGGAAATTAAAGCATTTTAACCACATATCTATAAATCAGCTTTGAATCCAGACTTGAATTTGCTAACTTAACAGACTTTTAATGCCACTTGTATTTGTTCAACCAAAAACATTCATTTTTAATTTTAAATGAATATACCCATAAATGTACATTTGACAAGATCAATTTTATTTCATTCTTTATGGTCTAACACCCTTAGCATCTACTTCCATGCACAGTCTCTAGACTACTCCGGATTCACATAGATTACTTCAGATTGTATAGTCATTTCTGCCTGAAGAAGTGCTTCTTAAATTGTAGATTGACATCTATTTCTCATTAAGAAACCAGGGACATTAAGAAGGTATAATGGGAGTGGGTGAAATTGCTTGTGAGACAACTGTTCCAGATGAAATATTTTATTATTATCTTATAATGAGTACCAAAGCTCTTAATGGTTGGAAAAATGAAGAAAAGAAGATCTACTTCCTTTGGCAAGGGGAATCCAAAGGGACTTTAGTTGTTGGCCTTGTCCTTCCCTAGCAAATGTTCAATCCATACTTCTGAGTCTTAATACTTTCCCTCAGTGCCCTTGATTTAGCAAAAGACAAAGTACTCTGAATATTTGTCACTGCAACGATGTAGCTTTTTTCTCATCTAGATGTGGAACTCCGCATTTCAATTACAGGAGATAGAGACTCAGAGTTGCTATCAAGGCTAATTATTCATTCTCACATTTGGTTATATACAGATTTCAGTTTCTCTGTTTCCTTACCTCACATACCTAGGATCATGGGTGGAAGTGAGCAATTTCCATCACCATGAGTTAGCTCTTGTCTCCATAATGCCTCACTAACTGTCAAATATACCAAAGTTCCTAATGCCCTGCTCTCTTTGCACTCCAACCCATGCCATGGTCTAATGGTCATCTGAGCAAATGTGATGAACCTACATAAAAGAACTGTACTGTAATTTGGTGTGAGAAAGATTTATGTGCAGAGGTCAGCTTGACAGTAGAGTTTACTTTCAGTTGAGGAGACAATCAGCCAATACACACCAGGAAAGAGGGAAAGGGGGAAGGAATACCCTGCACTCACTAATTTTTCCCCTCTGTTTTTGTTTCTTTTTTTCCTGGTGCTCTTCATTGGTTAAACCCAACTGGAAACAAGAGAGGAAGAGAGTCTTTTGATATACATTCCCAACAGGTCAACTTTCTGAGGAAAGTAGAGAGTAGCTCTGGAGAGGCAAAAAGAAAATGTTTTGCATATTCTGTAAGAAGGTCACAAATGTTCAAACTCCAAGTGATTGATTCACAAGTCATTTTTTATTCAGTGATATATTATTGTCAATATGGTCTTAATTTGGAGATTCTGGTATTACATTCATTTGAGAGCCAATTGGTCCATATGCAATGATATCAAAATAATCTCATGAAGTTAAAATCAAACATTTTTCAGAATAATATGAACTATAACTTTAGGCAGTCCTATTACCCATGACTTCAGTGAAATATATTAGATTCCATATGAATGAGAGTCAAGGACAATTCTTATTATTTCTAAGCAGGGATATAACTTTTCCCTTCTCACATTTAGCATTTAAAGCATATGGGTCTCACTTCAACTAACAACAGAGAATTTATGCATTATAATTCATCTTTAAGAATTTCGCTACTAATTGACTGAAATCTAAAAACTGCCAAGCGTTGACTCAAGACTTGCAAAATTTTGTAAGAGAAAGGAATTCAACAGATGTATTAACTATCTTCTTTTCTTATGTCTGTAAATTCCATCCCAGAACTAAGATACAGCACTATAAATTAAATAAATAGATCTATTGTCTCAGGTCTTAAATATCCTTATTAAGCTATTATTTTAAAACATTATTTTCCTCTTTGTACTATTATATTTTCACACTTATAGAATAATAAGTGCCTGAAACAGGTCAAAGATCTTTTCAAATGCATATATTTAATCATCATGAAAATTACACATATATAATTTGAATAGCAGTTTTGCTATTCAAAAGCAAAACTGAATAGCATTTTTGTATCTTTTAGAAAATTAAAGCTGAAGATATTGTCTGCAGTGTTGACAATTACAGCACAGACAAAACACATGGGGTAAAATTTATGTCTTAGTAAAATTCTATAAAAAAATTTTTTTCTTAGGCGTGTGGGTGTGCACACACGAGTGCATGCAAGTGTGTAGAAGTACTTCAGAATAGAAATGTTGTATAATCCATATCTTAACATTTTAAATACAGATTTTCACAGGTTTAGAATTTAACTGAGAGTACAGTAAGCACAGCTCATGTACCTAATGGATGCTATCTACCTTCTCTGCACAATTTACGTGATTTTTATTTTCTTTTATATCTTTAATATATTTTTTATATCTCTAAGCCATATTTTTAAAATAACTTCCAACTTGCTGTAAGCTTTTTTTGATTCAGTTTGAAATATATAGCATATACATTCTTAATAAATAAGGTAAAATTAATCTCAGTAGCTTGCTAATATTCTCAGCTGGAAATCTGGCTGTAGTTATTAAAGACATGGAGTCATGGTTTTGCTTCCATCCACAGGAATGTATCATTAAAAGTAATTTCAGGCATATAAAAAATAAAATAATTGTTTCACATAGGCATTGGATTACTGTATTAAAAATACTTTTATAAATATTAATGAGGATCTCAAAGCATTTTACGTATTTATCAATCCTTATTGTCTTATTTTCCAAATGCAAAGATAGCTACATGCATATAATAAGAGCAATGCTTTTTGATATAAATATATATGACGACATGGAAACATCTTCCCCTTTTATGAGAACTTGCTGAAATGACAGATAAATCCATATAGATATTTATAACCAGTTATGAAGGAGGCTAGGGGATTACATCATTTTTGGAATATATTTTAGTCATGAAAGAGAAAAAATAACCAAGAGCAACAGGTTCTTTAGTTTTAATTTCTGGAAAAGCACCATTATCACATTGAAATTCTTATTCATGAAAGCAATGTTCTGTAGCCTGGACACTTGGGGACACCGTTAACCCACTGGCAGATACTTCCCTGGCTCTTTAATGTGTCTGTTGAGTGGTGAAATCTGCTTTGCTGTATTTTTCCATTTTCCCAATCAGAGTTGCTCTCCACTTTTCCCCACCCTGCTTTATACCAGTGGTATTTGCTCTGTTTAGACTAAAGGAATGTCTATGAGCCTCAGGAGATTAAAGGTATAACGGAGTTTAAAGTCAGGTACAGATCCTCCTGCTTATCTCCTTGCATGGATATTTTAGTTGGGCTGCGCTCCTTGAAGTTAGTTGTAGCTTCTTTAAATGTGAGCCTCTCCACAAGACTTTCTCCTTGCACGTTCTAATAACTATTTCACGTTTTCACATCGAGGAGTGATAACTTTTCTGTGATCTCTGCCGTGGGTGTTGTACCATTCTTTACGAATTGCCAGCATTCTGTCCATACTTAAATATGTATTTTCTCCATTAAACTATCCTGATATAAATGTGCCATCCATTTCTTTTTGAAACTTTTATTAATATAAATGGCTTAGCAGTTTTGCCTTCTCTTGGTGCCTGGGCCTTATCCCTTAATCCACTGCTGTTGTTATACTGGCTGCATTTGCTTGTTTCATTCTGACACAGTGATTTCACTGGCACATCTTACTTTTGAAGTTTTAAACTTGGCAACCCGGTTTATATCACTCAGCCTTGGCTGTCATCAAAGTGCATCCTATAATGAAGCAGATGATTGGGTAAAGTGTTGCTATTTACTGTCCTTGGTCTCAGACAGGAATGCCTTAATGATAGAGTCATCACTTCTCTTATGATGGGCTGCCTGTGATCAAAGCCACACTGCTCAAAACTGTACTCATCTCTTTTCTATCATGTATATTGTTATGGGAAGGCAACAAGGAGCACTGGCATTATGTAAAGCTAATTCTTATTTTAAAAATACCACAATGAGGTCATTATTTTAAGTATATTACCCTGATGTTTTCAGGATAGTTATATCTATGTCTATCTACCTACCTAGCTGTTTATGAGTTTATCTTTACATCTCTCAACTTTTCAAGTTTTTCAACTCATAACCATCCTTGGTCAACATTTTGCCATGGTTTACATGATCTTTTACAATCTGACTCTATTTTATCTTCCCAAACTTACAGAATTGCAATCAAAGGCCTATATGTCAAAATTATATAATGAAATAATATTATTTCATTTTATATGGGTCTTGTAAGAAAAAAAATCATGATCTTTGCAAAATCTTCCATCAAGTCTCTCCTTGAGTGCTAAACGAGAAGATGATTAAAAATAATACATAATGTTAAAATTCCTAATTTTATCTCCCAGATAATTAAGTGCCAATTTACTATCTAGTTTGGGAGTTGATTCAGCGATTAATTCCTTACCCTTTCAAAAAGGCTACAATTCTTCACACCAGGTCTTTTCACTCTAGTTTAACATTTTCCTCTGTCTGGAAAATATCTTCTCTTGTCCCCCGACAACATCAACTAGGTGCTTGAAAAGTGACTGAGCTTGTGACTCAAACCTAGCATCACTGGTATGTTCTTCTCAAACCTAGAATCTCTGGTGTGTTTTTGACAAAACTAGAGCATTTCTTCAGTCTGAATTTGTTTCACATTGCTGCACACTTTGAATAGGATTTATCCCCTTCCAACTGTGTCTTTGGTCCTCACTCCCTGGGTAGGAAGATTATCAGGTGTAGTCCCTGTCATTTCTCTACCATATGGAACTAAGTTTCTGAAGAATTCTCTGTTTCCAGGTCTATAGCAGGGAATGTACAAGATAAGCCTGACATCTCATTGGACCTGAAATTATGGAAGTACTAAAAAACTAATGGGTACCTGAAAACAAAAAGGGGGGAGGTCACAAATATTCAAATGCTCCCTGTTAGCTGAATCAGGGATAATTTGAGCATCAAAATATATAATGATAGTAGTGGATTATAACCAATTTAATAAACTAGAAATTCACCAGCTTATACTGATACACATAAATGAAGAACTGTAGCTTGTTCTTATAGTAACATGCAAAACACTGAATGGGAACGAATGATGCTGTTAGGACAATAACCATTTAACTAACATAGTAGTAACTGATTAGGTGAGAAACATCAATGGGTAAAAAAACTAGTGATCAATGTTTGATAACGTATGGTATATCTACATAGTGCTAAAGTATCACCCCATTTGTAAATTAAAAAGTAACTTCACAATGGACAAATCTAGAAGATATCACTTTTAGAAAGTGATCAAAGTTAACATCACCTATGAGAAACATATAAACTATATTTACATATGTACATATACATATATTATACATAATTGTGTTTTACATAATTTTTAATATTTTTGCTGCAAATGGCATTATTTGGGAAAATATGAGTAAAATCTATAAAATAGTTTTTATCAATAATAAATTTCAAATAAAAATATGTACATTTTCTTAGTAAATAAATAGTAAATTATTTGGAGGTAAAGCAGCATGTCTTCAACTAACCCTCAAATGGTTTAGGGAAATAATAAAAATATGTGTAAATATGAAGTGGTTAATGATAAAGCAAATGTATTAAAATATTTACAATTGGAGAATCTGAATGTCAGATGGAAATTCTTTGTTATGATTTTGAACTTTTCTAAAATTATTTCAGAAAAGTAAAACAAAAGTAGTAAAAGTCATTGTCTTCATTTTCTAGGGATGCCATAACAAAATACCACAGTGTCTGGCTTATGCAATGGTAATGTATTTTATCACATTTGTAAAGGCTAAAAGATCAATATCAAGGTGTTGGCAGTATTTAGTTATTTTGAAGCTACTTTCCTTTCGTGTAAATGGTCATTTTTCTCCATTTCTTCATATGGCCTTTGTGGGAATTGGTGTTGTGACCTCTTCTTCTTGTAAGAACTCTAATTATATTGAATTAGGTCTCACCCTAATTATCTCATTTTAATTTAATTACCTCTTTAAGGAACCGATATTCAAATACAGTCACATTCTGAGGTACTAGATATTACAACGTCAAAATGTGAATTTTGAGTACCAACCATTCAGATCATAACATATATAAGCCTTTAAATTAATTAACAATATTTCATGGCCCATTGATATGAAAATGTTTTTTAAAAAGTTTGAGAGTCAGGTGGTACTTGTGCAGGTCTGTTACATGGGTATAATGCATAATGCTGAGGTTTGGGCTTTTAATGAATCCATCACCCAGATAGTAAAATAGTACCCAATAGGCAGCTTTTCAATTCTTTCTGCCCCTACATCCTCTCTGAGTTTCCCAGTATACATTATTTTCATCTTTGTGTCTATGTTTACCCATTGTTTAGCTTCCACTTGTGAGAAGATGTGTTGATTTCCTATTATTTTGAGCCATGTTCCTTTGATACCTAGTTGAGAGTTTTTACGAAAAAGCCACGTTGGATTTTATCAATGATTTTCTGCACTTATTAAAATAATCATATAGATTTTATTTTTAATTCTGTTTATGTGACAAGTCACATTTATTGAGTTCCATATACTGAACCATCTTTGTATCACTGGAACAAAACCCACATGATCATGATGAATTATGTATTTGATTCAAGTTTATAACTTGTTATTGATCTGGTAGGGATTTCAATTTCTTTCTGATTCAGTCTTGGGAGTTTGTAGGTTTCCAGGAATTTATCCATTTTCTTTATATTTTTCTGGTTTGTGCGCATTGCAATGTTTATAGTAGTCTTGGGATAACTTATATTTCACTGGTATCAGTTGTAGTGTCACCTTTATCTTTTATGATTGTGCTTATTTAAATCTACTCTTTCGTTTTATTGGTTGAACTAGCTAGCAGTCTATCAATTTTATCATTTCTAATATTGTTTGGATTTGTGTCCCTGACCAAATCTCATGTTGAATTAGAGGAGGGTCCTGGTGGGAAGTGACTGGATCATGGGGGTGGATTTCTTCCTTGCTGTTCTCATTAGAGTGAGTTCTCATGAGATCCAATGGTATAAAACTGTGTGGCACTCCCCCCTTTTCTCTCTCTCTTTCTCTCCCATTCCACCATATAAAGAAGGTCCTTGCTTCCTTTTTGCTTTCTGACATGACTGTAAGTTTCTTGATGCCTCCCAGTCATGCTTCCTGTTAAGCCACAGAACCATGAGTCAAATTAAACCTCTTTTCTTTATAAATTTTGTGGTCTCAGGTGGTTCTTTATAGCACTGTAAATACAGACTGATATAGAGAATTGGTACCAGAAGAGTGGGACGCTGCTATAAAGGTACCTGAAAATGTGGAAGTGACATTGGAACTGGGTAATGGGCATAGACTGGAACAGTTTAGAGGGCTCAGAAGAAGGCAGGAAGGTGTGGGAATGTTGGGAACTTCCTAAAGGCTGTTAAATGATTTTGATCAAAATGCTGATAGTGATATGAAGTCTAGGTGAGGTAGTCTCAGATGGAAATGAGAAAATTATTGGGAACTGCAGTAAAGGTCACTCTTACTATCCTTTAGCAAAGAGACTGATAACATTTTTCCCCTGCCCTAGAGATCTTTGGAACTTTGAACTTGAGAGAGATGATTCAGGATATCTGGAGGATAATTTGCAAACTGATAATTTGGTAGAAGAGAAAAACCCATTTTCTGGGGAAGAAGTCAAGTCAGCTACAGAAATTTGCATAAGTAAAGAAGAGCTAAATGTTTATAGCCAAGACAAAGGAAATTTCATAGATCTTCACAACAGCCCCTCCAATTGTAGGCCCTGAGGCCTAGGAGGAAAAATGCTTTAGTGGGCCAGGCCCAGGGGCAAGCTGCTCTGTCCAGACTCAGGACAGGATACCCCGAGTCCCAGCCACTCCAGCTCCAGTCATGGCTAAAATGGGCCAAGGTATACTTTGGACTGTTACTGCAGAGGGTGCAAGCCCCCAAGCCTTGGTGGCTTCCACATGGTGTTGGGCCTGCAGGTACACAGAAAGTAAGAGTTGAGGTTTGGGAGCATCCACCTAGATTTCAGAGGATGTATGGACATGCCAAGATGCCCAGGCAGAAGTCTGCTGCAGGGGCAGAGCCTCATGGAGAACCTCTACTAGGGCAGTAAAGAGAGGGAAATGGGGGATTAGAGCTCCCAGATAAAGTCCCCACTGGGGCACTGCCTAGTAGAGCTTTGAATAGAGGGCCACCATCCTTCAGACCCCAGAATGGTAGATCCACCAACAGCTTGCACCATGCACCTGGCTGGCTTTGAGCTGTAGGCACTCAATGCCAGCCCATGAAAGTAGCCACAGGGGCTGTAACTTGCAGAGCTACAGGATTGGAGCAAACCCAGGGTCATGGAGGCCTACCCCTTGCATCAGAGTATGCTGGATATGAGACATGGAGTCAAAGGAGATTAATTTGGAGCTTAAGATTTAATGACTGCCTGCCTAGGACCTGCATCAGTCCTATCCCCTTCATCTTGGCTAATTTCTCCCATTTAGAATGGTAGCATTTACAAAATGCCTCTACCCACACTGTATCTTGAAAGTAGATGACTTGTTTTTTATTTTATAGACTCATAGGTAGAAGGGACTTACTTTGTCTTAGATGAGACTTTGGACTGTATACTTTTGAGTTAATGCCGAAATGAGTTAAGACTCATTGTGGGACTGTTGAAAAGGGATCATTGTATTTTGCAAAGTGAGAAGAATATACACACTCAATACTAGAGCACCCAGATTTATAAAACAAATGCTCCTAGACCTAAGGAAACAAATAGACAGTGATACAATAATAGTGGGGAACTTCAACAACCCATTGACATGACTAGACAGATCATGGAGGTAAAAAACCAACAAAGAAACTCTGCACTTAAATCGGTCTCAGCTAAATGGACCTAATAGACATCTCTCTCTCTGCGTGTGTGTGTATATATATATATATAGCACCATGTGTATGTATATATATACACACACATGTATATATAAAGTGTTTCTGCTGAGAGATCTGCTGTTAGCCTGATGAGATTATCTTTGTGATTTGGCCTTTTTCTCTAGTTGCCTTTAAGATTATTTTTTGTTGTTAGCATTGATCTTGGGTATTCTAATGACTGTATGCCTTGATGATGGTCACTTTCTGTTATCTTGCAGGTGTCTTCTGAATTCTTCTCTGGATGTCTACTTACCTAGCAAAATTAGAAAAAAATTTCCTGAATTATTCCATCAATATATTTTCCAAGTTCCTTACTTTTTGTTTTTGTCTCTCAGAAATGGCTGTAAGTTTTAGGTTTGATTGCTTCATATAATCCCATATTTGTCAAAGTCTTTCATCTTTAAAATCTGTATCTTTTTTGTGACTAGGTTAATTAAAAAGACTGGCCTTGGAGCTCTGAAACTGTCTCCTCTGCTTGGTCCAGACTACTGTTAAGACTTTCACATGAGATTTAAATTATTTCAGTGAATTTATTTTATATATATATATATATAATATTGTATATATTATATAGATTTTATATATTGCATATTTTTTTACATATATATAATGTGTGCATGTGTGTGTGTGTTTTGTTTTTCAACTTTCTCTTGGATTTCATTGAGCTTCCTTACAATTCATATTTTGAATAATTTATACTTTCATAATTTTACACATTGCTTGAGAACTAGTGTGATCCTTTGGGGGGTGTCAGGACATTCTGTTTCTTCACAGTGCTGGAATTATTTTTCTGGTTCCTTCTCATCTGTAGAAGCTCTTGTTACTTTTTAATTTACTTTCATTTAGGTTAGGTTTTTATCTCCCTTGAGCATAATACTGTTACATATATTGGGTAGGACTCTTTAGATTTGCTGCTTTGTGCTTTTAGGGGGCCAAGGATTTGTATGGCTTCCCTGGTTATAGATAGCTTTAGTGCAGTGGTTTTTTCAAATGATAGTTGTTTGTGACTTGTAGTGGTGTGCTGTGCTCGTGGTCAGGCTCACTGTCTCCTGCAGGGCTGGGAAGGTGAAGGTGTTGAGAGGCTTCTCTTATTCCCCAGCACTGTGCACTTCTGTTAGGAGAAATATTGGGTTACGCAGTTCAACGTGCAGTCCAGTAGGTAGTGTTTGCAGGTAAAGGCCAACTGAATGCCATACACTAACATCAGCAAAAGTTGTGGGCCATGCAGGTAGACCTCCTGACCAGTAGGTGGCACTTGCAGGTGAGAGCAGTGGTGTTAATGTCAAAGGGATTTTTTACTTTGCCTCTGCTTTTCAGGGGAAATATTGGTGATGACAGGGAGATGAGGCTCCTGGGGTGGTACCATCCTGTGCTCTGCTACCATGCAGACTAGAGGGGGCAAAACTGGGCAGGGCTGGGTTTGGTGAGCTAGCAACCAGATTCTTCAAAGTAGGCACAAGAACTGACCTTGGCAGAGGTTCTAAGGGCCATTCTCTGGCTTCTGGGATAACCCTTAAGAGAGGGGTGGAGGCACCACTCCTGTGTCACAGAGCTCACTTAGGGGAAGACCAAGACCTGAGGTTTTCAGCCCATTAGGCAGTTGTGGGGCCTATGCAGCTCACAAACACCCAACCCAGAGGATCTCCCTCCAGAGTCCAGCCCTGGCAACAGGCCCAATCAGTTAGGCTCATCCCATGCCATCTGCACCCAGATTGTGCTACTTCAGGCATTCCAGACCACAGGAGTCAGTGGGGGGAAAAACTGACTATCAGGTTATATTGTTCCTGATTCAATCACATGAAGGGAGGCATATCCAGCTCCTGTAGCACCATACTAACCAGTGCTACACTCTTCTCTCTGTTCTGAAAGTGAGGGCTATTCTCCCACTTGAGATCAGGCCAGATATTTGATCTTCATACTGAGCAGTGTGCTTGAATCCCAGGAAATTAGGTCCAGGCCAGGTGATTTGTCCTCTGGCCCTTCAGTGACAAGTGGTGATGTGATGGGGGTGAACTGCTCCCAGGTTACCAATGAAACACTCATATGGGGCAATGGAGGCTATCCTGTTGGCCCCACCCTGTGAGAACAGCCAGAAAGGCAGTCTTGGGAGGGACCAACAGGCAAGGGGGTACATTGTTTGGAAGCACCTTGGTCCCACAGCAATGATGGTGAGACCTGACTTGTCTTAGTCACATGAACATGCCTGAGCCTCTCTCTCTCCTGCCAGGTAGAAGCAGAAACTGCAGCTGTTCATTGCAGAATGGAAAGTCGTGTGGTTTGGGCACCTACAAAGGGTTCCATTTTTCTGCAGCTGCCCAGCACAGCAAGCCTTCTGGGCTCCATGTGGGTTCAAGCAATGCAACTGTATTCTCTAGGCAGCTTCCCTGTCAGTCCAAAGGCTTTCATGGGGTGTGGGGGAGGGTTTGTGAGAGCTTCTGTAGCTAGGATCTCAGAGGCCTGTGGCAAGAATGTGGTGCCCTAGGGTTTGTCCATGCATCCCTTTTTTGGGTCTTTTCTGGGTTCAGGGCCCAGATCTGGAGCCCATCATCCATGAGTAGACTACTCTGCATGTTCATCTTCAACCAAGGTGTCTTTCCTTACCTATCAAATTTTTGTGTTTTCTTTCAAATGATTGCTCAGATTGTAAAGGTTTACTTGATATTTTGGTTCCTCTCTGTGGAAGAGGCACATCCCAGCTAGATTTAGCCTCAACCTCAAAAATTTTTTTTCCATAATCAATTTCTTATGTAATTTAAAAAATCTATACTATAAATAACATTTATCTTATCATTTGCATTATTTGTTTTTATATTGGGTTTATTTACATTATTATTTGAATAAAATTACTGAAACATGAGTATGTTATTACATACACATATATATTCCTTTTATTTTGCTTAAAAAAGAATTTACTTTTCCTTTCGGTGGTGACATTTAAGCATTTAAAATCCAAGTTCAGGAGTTTTGGAGACTTGGATTGTAGGAGGTGGAGGAAAAAAAAGTGTTTAATTTTTTTTTTTTTCATAATCATGTTAAATATAGAGACCATTACAAATATCTTTATGGAATAATGATTAATTCTGAAGTCTGGAAATGGAATGCATAATTTTTCTACTTGACATAAACATTGAAATTTCCTTTGGTAATAAGTATTCATCTTAATACTTATAAAAGTATTTTTTCTCAAATTCCAGTGCCATTTACCAAGTATAAGCTCTCCTGCCTGAATTTTTGGCAGTGTTATTCTAAAAGGTTTAGTATTCTTATCATGAAAGTTACCCATTTCCAAATATAATGAAGTCACCCATCTGCTAAATACCTTTACATGTTTTATAAGAGTCTAGAAATACTTGCTTTATAAGGTCCCTGCATGATTATGTGCCTACTTACCTTTTTAAATTGTCTTTCAGCAGTTTTCCCCCACCACAGCGTAGTACACCAAATGATAACACATGCTGTGCCCCATCATCTCTTTCTCTCTGACACACACACACACACACACACACACACACACACACACTCCTGCATTGATAGTTCTGGTGTATTTTTTTTTTTTTTTTTTTAATCTTAGCTTATACATCCATGGAAACTTTCCTAGACCTCTGACATCTGGTCAGTAACTCTCATTTGTGACCTCATAGAACGTTTATCATTTTTATTTTTGGATTGAATAAATTGAACAATCACTCACATACCATACAATTAGCTATTTTAAAATGTACAATTCAGTATATTCACTTTAGTATATTCATTTTTATATATCGTCCAATGTTGCATAACCACTACTGTTATTTAATTCTAGTACATTTTTATCACCTAAAAAAAAATCATGCCTAATTCTCTCCTTCTCTTAGCCCTTGGCAACCACTATCTACTTTTGTCCCTCTTGCCTATTTTGGACATGTTATATAAATGAAGCCATGCAATACATGATCTTTTGTGTCTGTCTTCTTTCACTTACTATAATGTTTTAAGAGTAATCCATGTTGTAACATGTAATAGCACTTCATTCCTTTTCATGGGAAAATATGCTACTCTATTGTTACATATTCTACATATTATGTAGTCCATTTTGTTCATTGATCAGTTGAAAGGCATTTGGATTGTTTTTACTTTTTGGCTATTAGTAATAATTCTACAATCAATATTCATGTACAAGGTTTTGTGCAGACACGTTTTCAACTTTCTTATGTATATACCTAGAACTATAATTGCTGGAATGTGTACTGACTCCATATTTAACTTGAGAAACTCATTGTTTTTCAAAACTGCTGAATCCTTTTACCATCTACCAGCAACATATTAGGCTTTTAATTTCTCTGCATCTTTACCAATACTTGTGATCATGCCCATTTTTGATAATAGCTGTCCCTCTTGGGTATGAAGTGATATCTCATTTTAGTTCTAATTTGCATTTCCCAAAGTATGAATTATATTGATTTTAATGTGCTTATTTGCATTTGTACATATTCTTTGAAGAAACGTGTATTCAAACACTTTATACATTTTTAATTGAATTGCTTGTCTTTATATTGGTCAGTGTTAAGAGTTTTTAACATATTCTGTATAATAGGCCCATATTAGATGATTTACAAATACTTTCTCCAATTCTATAGGTTGTCCCTTCATTTTCCTGATAATTTTCTCTGAAGCATGACATTTTCAATTTTGATGATGCCCAATTTATCTATTCTTTTGTTAGTGTTGCTTTTGGTGCCCCATCTAAGAAACCATTGCCTGATTCAAGATCATAAACACTATATAGCTATGTTTTCTCCTGAGAGTTTTATATAGTTTATGACCCATGCTTAGATATTTGACCCATTTTGAGTTACTTTTTGCATCTAGTATGAAGGAAAGGTATACCTTTATTCTGTTGCATGAATATATCCAGTTGTCTTAGCAGCATTTGTTGAAAATGATTTTTTCCCATTAAATTGTCTCAGCATTCTTGTTGAAAATGGTGTCATGCATCCCTCTTTCATATCCTTCATAGTCACTGCATTAATGTTCTTGAGCTAACATAATATTTTGGACAGGGTTGAGTAAACGATAGAAATATCTTTTTCTCACATTTCTGGAGGCTAGAATTTTTAGATCAAGGTCTGGCAGGGTTGATTTCTGGTTAGGGTTCTCTTACTGGCTTGCAGACAGCTGCTTTCTTGATGCGTCCTCTCATGATGAAGAGAGCACAGGAGGTCTATGATGTCTCAGTTTATAAGGACACTAATCCTACTGGATCAGGGCCCCACCCTTCTAAATTATTGAACTTTAAGTACCTCCATTAACAGCCTTGTCTCAAAATATAGTCACATTGAAAGTTGGAACTTATACATATGAATTTTGAGGAAACACATTCAGTTCATAACACTCACTTATTTTTGTCTACATGTTCTGCTAAATTGCAAATTTCTTGTTTCACTCTCTGCTGTGTTCCCACATGCAATACAGTGCTGTACATATAGTAGGCACTGAGTAAATATTTCTTGAAACAATGAATGAATGACTGTAATCCAAAATTATAGTAGATAAAAGTGATGGATTAAATATATTTAATTGAAACATTTGTGGTATGTTTTGATAATTTCATTCTTCATGCCAATACCTTACCTAATTTTATCACTTATCGGTGATCACAGAAGAAAAGCAGTAAAGAGAATGTTACAATGCTTTATCATTCATTTAACTTCATTTACAAACACTATTTTAAAGATTATTTATATGGAGAATTTTTAACTTTATTGAATCTCTGAGCCTGTCGGCACTTGCAAAAATTATTTAGGTTTCCAATGTAGGGCAGAGCTAAAAACATCCTTGAGATATTTTGACAAGGTAATTTCTTAAATAAGCAAATATTTTCTATTAATTTATATTTGGGGTTAATATTGTATATTTAACATCATGTACTGTATACACTGGCACTGACCAAAATATATTTCATAATTAACATCTCTTTTTATGTAAAATTATTGTTCCTTTATGTGCTCTTTTGATCATTCAGAGGTAGAGTGACCAATTATAACCGGAATCAGAAATGAATAGGGAATGTGGGCTAAAATTATTATGTCACTTTTAAGTATGGTTGCTATTATTTGCATTTTAATAAAATGTGTATCTAAAGTATATATTCAAGTCATTAATTCATGTATTTTAAGATCCACCATACATTTGTTAAATACCTATTTTTGCCAGGCACTGGAGACATGAATTGAAGACAAAGTTCCCACTCTCTAGGAGCCCACAGTCTAAACCGAGACACACAAAAATATAAGTAGACACGAAATCATATGGTGAGTTAGATGTCTCAATTGTGTAGTTACTATGAGAAGATTACTATGTAAGTAGTTATATATACTTACTATATTTGCATGAAGGAGATGGGGAAAGTTTTTAAGGTAGGTGAGTAAAATATTATGCTAACCGAGGAGATGTGGTTTTCCCAATCAGGAGAGTATCTGTAGATATAACATGGAATATCAAGCACAAAAGTTGCCAGTAATTTAGCCTAGGAACATCACTAGATACATAAGGGGAAGGGATACTAGCAAGATCTGTAAAGTATTGGTCATGAAAGAGGTAGGGTTTAACCTTTTTGTCTGTATGATACTCAAAGCCCTGGAGGATTTTAAATAGAAAAATAGCACCAGCATTTTATTTTAGAGCAATCATTAGGCAATGAAGAATCATGAGAGAATTTCCCAGTTATTATGGTTTGGGAGACTAGAATTAGGGCTATGCAATCACTTTCCTAGGTTCCCGGCACTTTTGCCTTCATGAGACACTTCCTCTAGGAAAAGTAATTCTTATTGGGATCATTGGTGGCCCAGGAGCATGTACACTGCTGGGAATTTTTTAGAATCTCAGGTTTTACTCCATACCTACTGAATCAGAATCTGCATTGAACAAGATCCCCAGATACTTTATAAACACATTAAAGTTTGAGAAGCTCTGACTCAGATATCACTTAATTAGTGTTAGATGAGCAGAGGAACTTTTTTCCCTGAGAAAGATGGTGATAAAATAGGAACATAGAGATAATAAATTGTAGTTGGTTAAATCAAAGAGGCAGATACTGACGTAAACTTTTTTTCTGGGAGCAAAAGGCAAGCTTTTCTATTAATAGAGAAAAAAAGACATTGGGGCTAGTGCAGTGTTATGGTCTGATGTTTGCCCTCAAAACTCGTATGTTGAAACCTAATCACCAATGTGATGGTATTAGGAGGTGTGGCTTTGGGAAGTAATTAGGTCATGAGGGCAGATCCCTCGTGAATGGGATTAGTACCCTTGTAAAAGAGGCCCCAGAAAACTGTCTTGCTGCTTCCACAGGTAAGGATATAGTGAGAAGATAACATCTATGAAAGGGCCCTTCACCGGACACCAAATCTGCTTGCACCTTGATCTTGAATTTCCAAGCCTCCAGTAACATAAAAAAAATTCTGTTGTTTATAAGCTACCCAATCTATGGCATTGCTTTATAGCATCACAACCAGAATAAGACCAACAGGCTAAGAATATTGAGAAATATTATTTTCTTAGAAATAGCTGAGGAGAATAAGAGAAATAGCTGGGCAGAGATTCAGTCTGCTGCTAAGTGTTCGTGTAGTGGGGTGGAAAGAGGGTGGTTGACATCTAAGATACTTCGGTACTAGACTTCATATAATTTTTTTCTAGAAGCTCTGAGCATGTGTAGAAAGTAGCGAATTCAGAAATTTATACAATTTAAGATTAGAAAGAAGATAAGTTGCCAAAGATGTTGAGAGTGCTGACTAGAAAGTACTTTTAATAATGTATTTTTAATTGGGTGTGTAACACTGCTGTACTGGAACACCAATGAAGTGGAAAGGATTAATAAGCTCTGAGAAAAGGTATTCAAGAAAATGTAGAGATTAATGAGACTGGAACACATTTAGTGGCAGTCCAGGATAAAATATATAGGGATTAACAATCATAATCAGAAAGTGGCATGTTGGAGGTTAAATCCTTTGATGTGTGGCGGATCTAGGATTTGACACTGTCTGCAGAGTGAATCACTAAGTAAATGTCAGAGTGTGGGAGGAAAAGAGATCAAATAATTTATTTGTAATTTATTTGTGAGGTGTTGGGTGATCATGCACTGAAACCCTGAAGTACCCTTTCCTTTTCCATCAAAGCTCCCAGACTGCTATGCCAGTAGAAGGGAGAAATGGGAGCCCACTATTATGCCCCTCTGAGGAATACAATGGTTACAAAATGGTAAAAGGAGGTAAAGTGGCAAGGTGTAAACTTCAAAGATGGTGGTGGGAATATCAGCCCTTGCAGATGGGAAACTAAAGGTCTAAAAGGGCTTAAAAAAACAAAAAAGTATATTTTATGTCAAAAAATTCAAATATGTGGAGAATGAAAAGGCAGCCTTCCATACAGAGAGCTGCAGGAGGGATAGTTTTTATTTCAACTACTAGATTTGAACAACAATTAAAAAATAAACTAAGAATAAGGTAAAAATACAGAAGAAAAGACTGGAAGGGAGATAATGCAGAGACAACATGGAAATACTCACATGTTTCTAGGTGGAGAAAGGGGAGAGAAAATTATTCCTTTAGGACATTCACCTGTGCGTGGAATCAACAGCTGGCTGTGTTTAGTTTGCAGAACTCTCAAGCAAGAAGAGAGAAGTAGAAGACACTTTTAGGGCCTTGAAGTCCAAGCCCTGCCTCCCACTCACAAAAGTTTCCTTAGAGCATGTGGAGGTGGTGGGGTATGAGAAGAAGACACATCTTTCCCTGATGGCAGTGATTCTGGGATTGAGGAGCAGCACAATTGATCCTGGCCAGATATTTGACAGCCATCTACCATCCACTCCCAAAGCAAGTGAACAATTCATAATGGTGCTTGGACTATTGTGTCTTGATTTTGATACTCTTACCTTCTTTAGATCACATTTGTGTATAATTTCTGTGAGTGTCTGGCTCTCCTACTGGACCGAAACTTACCTATACTTACTTATTGAGTTAGGATCTTATTCTTTTGCCTAGGCTGGAGTTCAGTGGCATAGTCAGTGTTCACTGCAGCCTCAACTTCCTCAGTGCAGGTGATTCTCCCAGAGGCCTCCCAGGTAGCTGAACTACAGGCACACGTCACCACATCTGGCTAGTTTTCTGGGTTATTTTTGTAGAGCCAAGGTTTTATCATGTTGCCTGGACTATTCTCAAACTCCTAGGCTGAAGTGATCCACCCTCCTTGGCCTCCCAAAGTGCTGGGATACATGAGCCACTGTGCCTGGATCTGAAATTTTCTTTTTCTTTTTCTTTTTTTTTGAGAGAAGTCTCACTCTTATCCCCCAGATTTGAGTGCAATGGCTCCATCTCAGCTCACTACAACCTCTGCCTCCCGGGTTCAAAAGATTCTCTTGCCTCTGCCTCCCAAGTAGCTGGGATTAAGTCGCCTGTCACCACGCCAGGTAATTTTTTGTATATTTTAGTAGAGACGGGGTTTCCACCATGTTGGCCAGGCTGGTCTCAAACTCCTGACCTCAGGTGATACACCCACCTCGGCCTCCCAAAGTGCTGGGATTACAGGCATGAACCACTGCACCTGGCCGAAACTTTCTTTATACACAGTTATCATAAAGTAGTCATCCCTGCATTCTCTTTCCCAGCACTCAACAAGTCTATGTAATATTCAATAATATTTGTTTTCTAAATCAGTAAATCCCAATGGTTCTCTGCTGCAAGAACCTATGGTCTCAGGGAACAAAATGGCACTCTTTGAGTAATGACTTTGCATTCTTTCAGCAAGTAGGATGTAACCATATGCCTAAGAAGCCTGTCTACAGGCTTGATTACAAGACAAAACAAAACAAAAAAAGTTGAAAATCACAATCTTTTGATTTAATTTTCAAATACCTAGGTTATCTCTTTGGGTTAAATGTAGATAATTTATCCATTAAAAAGTGGGAGTTTATGATATACTGTCCCTCACTGTTCAAGGACCACTTCAATGTTTCCTGACCACTATTGTGTTACGGAAAATTAAATGAAACCCTTTTTACCCATTAGCAAAGGAATGCATATTATGTGCAAAGAGCGTTATCTCTGGACTATTTTTAGTATAGATTTTGAACTATGATATCTCATGACTCTGCTTACTTATATTTATATTAGCCTTGCTTTTTCTGGAACAAGCAGTTTTGTAAAAATGTTTCTCAGAGTTCCATTTCTATTTGTCAGGAATGCGTTTCATTGCAAATAACAGATAACCAACATGTGTAGATTTATTTTTCTCACTTAATAAGAAATCCGTCAGTAACAAACCAGAGCTAGTATATGAGCTTCATGAGGCTATCAGAAACCAGAGGGATTTTAATATTTTGGTGTGTCATTTCTAGCATATGGCTTTCCACCCCCAGCCCAAGTTGCAAGATGATTGCTGTACTCATTTATATGCTCCTAGCAAGGAAAATAAAGGGGGGGGGGGGGGGCGGCGCAAAAGAGGCAGGCCTAACAAGCCTCCTTAAGAAGGTTTTCTGGCCAGGTGTGGTGGTGGTTCACACCCTGTAATCCCAGCACTTTGGGAGGCCAAGTTAGGCAGATCACTTGAGATCAGGAATTCGAGACCAGCCAGGCCAACATGGTGAAACTCCATCTCTACTAAAAATACAAAAATTCGCCAGGTGTGGTGGTGGTCACCTGTAATCCCAGCCACTTGGGAGGCTGAGACCGAAGAATCACTGGAACCCAGAAAGCGCAGGTTGCAGTGAGCCAAGATTGTCCCTTTGCACTCTAGCCTGAGCAACAAGAGTGAAACTACGTCTCAAAAAAAAAAAAATCAGCCAGGCATGGTGGCACGTTCCTGTAATTCCAGCTGCTCAGGAAGCTGAGGCAGGAGAATCATTTGAACCTGGGAGATAGAGGTTCCCGTGAGCTGAGATTGCGCCACCGCACTCCAGCCTGGGCAACAGGGCAAGACTCCATCTCAACAAACAAACAAACAAATGAACAAACAACAACAACAACACAAAGATTTCCTTCCTGGAAGCTCTACCCAGAGATTCCCACTGTACTGGCTGGAACTGGGCCATGTGGTCACTTCTAGACAAATTTTTACTAGAGAGTGGCCTAAGAAAAGGAATTATGAAAAGGATTTGGTTAATATAACCACAGCATTAATTACACACCTTTTGCCTTTTATCTTTGATCTCTATGTCTGTGTAACACTGTCTTGGATACGTATGGTCTGGGACTCAAATACCATTATTCATATTCTTTATTCAGATTTATCTATATATTTTATGTGGATATTTTAACAGTTATTTCAATAACAACATTTATTAGCCATTTATTCAGTGCTAGAGAAATGTTTTGCATAATAACATTATTTAATCTTAATTCTATAGGGTATCAATGATGAATTATGTCTTAGGTTGAACATGTTACCAGAAGTTTAATAAGTTTCTATCTTTTTTTTTTTTTTTTTTTTGGTTAAGCATATATTAAACCTATATTGCTCCTTCTTTTTTTCTTTTTCTATTTTGGTCAATCTTTTCTTTGTGAAAGATCTCACTGGTAGGGAAGAAGAGAATACTATAGCATAGTATTTCTCAAAGTGTGTTTCAAGTGTTGTTAAACATGATACAGATTAAAAATAATCAAATAATTTTAAAAATATGCTATATAACACTAAGTTTAAAATATTTAGGCAACAAAGACACTGTTTTTTTAAAAAAACTATTTATATGATTATTTGCTTTCCCAGCTGAACAACAAGCTTTCTGAGAGTGGTGGCTGAGTCACTGTTGCTCCTGCTTATAAACTCAGGGTCTAGTATAACATTCTGTACAAGGTACACCATAAGTAATTATCTTCAGCTGAATCCTAGATCTCCTGATATGCTAATGTACTGAGTGAAAATCTGAGAACAAAAATGCAGTGTTTAAGCCTCTGCATCAAAATAAGTACTGCATAATTTTAAAGATATATTATTGTTTTGAAATCTAATACAAAAAAAATAAAATATTAAAAATAAATGCAGAGGAAAGAAATTGTCCCAACCTAACCTGTTTTCAAGGTACTTAGCAATTTTAAAGGCAAACACTGTTGTCAATGTATTAAATAAGTTTCCAGAAAAAGTCTCTGTGTGTGTTTATGTACACAGATATATGAAATTTTACTATTTTTTTTGGAGGCATATGTTCTTGCCCTGTAATTTGATCTTTTCACTAAACAACGTGTATTGTACTCTATATCAACATACATGGAGTTACTTTATTCTTCTTTTAGCACCAGCCTAGTATTTCTTTGTAGGACCCCAACATTATATAGAAAATCCCTATTTACATTCTTTCTCTACATATATGTACATCATGTCACACATGTAAGAGTTTTGTAGGATAAATCTCAAGACATGGATTTGTTGAGTCAAAATTTATGAATTATAAAATTTAGTAGATTGCCAAATTGCTCTCCATAAAGGTTATATTACTTTATACTCCCATCGGTAATGAATAAATATATGTTTCCCCTCAGCCTGGAAAATACTGCATATAATCAGTTTGTCATCCATTTCATACAGGTCTCATAAATTATAGTTGAGCAAAGTGGTCTTTTATGACTTTTAAATTTATTCTGATGGTATCTGTAGCAGTATATCTTGGTTTGGATGTTGTACTTTTTTCTATTTTGCATGGAAAGTCAATCTTTTGTCCTTCCTTTCTTCCTTTCTCTCTTTAATTTCATAATTTGGTAATTTCTTATATTTTCTTGATTAACTCCTTCCATTTTGTAAATTTGTGTGTACATGTGGGGTGTGTGTGTGTGTGTGTATTTGTGTGAGAGAGAAAGAGCAAGATGCCAGTGCAAGAGAGTCCTCTGTATGTTTCTTGATTTAAATATACTATATAAATTCATCACCATAAATAATCAGGGCATTTTAGAAATGAGGAAAAGACAGAGGTTCACAGAGATTTAACACTTTCCTGAAGGGCACACAGCTAGATAGGATAAAACCTAAAACTGTTTGATTTTAAATCTAAACTCTCCTCATTACACCAGGAGCTTTCTGATTAAAATCACAGTGTCAACACAATTTAATCAATATTTTGCGTTATATTTTATATGTCAAAATACTGTATTTAAAAGAAAAAATTATGCATATTTGTTCACATATAGAACAGAAATATTCTCAAACATAAATAGTCTTTAACTTCATTTAAAAATATATCATGATTTAGTTTGTTGAAATACATATTTAAATATTTTCAGGAATAATAAAGACCTGGCATCTTTAAAAACAGTAAAACTGGAAGTAGGTATTTAAAAGTGACTTAAAATCCCTTGTGTGTTAACTACACATCAGATAATTTCTTAAGCAATTTACTTAAAAAAAAATCATCCCTACACAATTTTATGTGGCATGAAATATAATTTCTACTTTGCAGTTGAGAATCAAAGGCTTAAACATTTAAGTTGAAGTCTTATATATAAGTCTTATGAAAGCAGAAGCTGGTATTTCAACCCAGGTCTGATATAAAAGTCCTGAGTCTTAATTGCAAAGTTGTAATGTTGTCAAACTTTATTGAATAAAATAAATTATTTCAGTGCAAATATTTAAATTAATCAAGGGGAGGGGGAGGTTGAGAAGGTCACGAGGATTAATATAAATGACATTTTTCAGAGTATGATTTGACTGACAAAGTGAGTCCATTAGAGTTAGATGAGTCTCAGGGTATCTGATATTTCTTAACATAAACAGCAAGAATGAATAACTATGAGAGAAATGTAGTAATGCTGAGTAAAAAAAGATAACTTTTTACCAGCAAGGAAAAGTACTTCTTTCAGTTCCCTCAAGATCATCAGGAGAGAACTAAGTAAGTTCCATATAGATTGGAATTTAAAGGCAATTGTCATTTATTGATTGGAAATAGGTATTAGATAAATTTTGGTATTAAATGCAAACTTCTGAAATATTATCTTAAACTGTAGTTAATACTGAAGAGTGGTACATCCCTGAAAACAGAGAATGCTTAATAGTCTTAATAAGAACATTAAAAGGTAAAAGTAAACAGTAACAATTACTGTTGAAAATTCCTAGTAATCATAGGTATCTGCATTAAAATCATATTTGACATTATATTCATTTGTTAAGCTTAGCAAGGATTATGTTAAAATTTAATTTATGTTTTCTAATATGTGAAGAAAGTTCACATATAAAATTCTACTTTTTGTTAGGAGTACATAACTGAGACACCTCTTTTTTGTCTATTGGAAATGTACATTCTTTTATCTTTACTGGTCAAAAAAGGCAATAAGACATGGTAGAAAGAGTTTTGGATATAGAACAATATATGGCTGCGTTTGAATCCTGGATTATGCAGTTATGGAGAAATATATTAGCATCTCAGTTTCAGTTCCCTTATCAGGAAAAGGGAAAAGCATAACAACAAAATCTTAGATTTGTGATGAGAATTTCAAATAAGTTGGAAAAGTGCCTAGCAAATGATAGGTACTCAATTATTATAAGCCTGGAGCTAGCTAGCTAATAGGACATGCCTTTATGGAGCTGATCAATAAAACTTATGCAACCCTAGAATCACAGCTAAAATAACTGAATAATTCAGTCTTTCATTCATTTGTTCATTTTGTATGCCAATTACATTCAATGCCAAGCACATTCCAATATAAGGCTTGAATATTTGCTTCGTCTTAAGTGCCGTTTTCCACATACTCATGTGACTAATTCTATATTCTTTGGTCATCCTTAAAAATAGAACCTACTTGAGTCAGGTTGCCCTTCATTTTGTTCATTACTACCTAATACTTTATATGCTTATCTTTTATTATCTACATTGACAATGAGAATATAAGCTTCACAAAGGCAGGGAGCTTCTATTTATTTATGGCTATATAAACAGTGCCTTGAATTTTGTATGACACATTGCATGTGACTATAAATATGCTTGATGATGAATACTAACCCAAACAGAAAGGAAGCAAGTACTAAATAATCTACAAAACAATCAGAAAACAAAATGGTACTAGTAATTCTTTGCATATCAGTAATTACACAGAGCAATATAGATTTTTTAAAAAAGAATTATGCTGTCTATTAGAGACTTACTTCGCCTGAAAAGACACTCAGACTGAAAGTGAATAAAAAAAAGTACTCCATGCAAATGGAAACCAAAAGAGTGCAAGAGTAGTTATATTTATTTTGGCATGAATTATACCACATAGCAATATGTGCTTCTCATTTATGATTGTCATAAGTTATCTTTTTAAAGGGGGTGACCTCAGTAACATGATAGAATAGGAGGCCCCTGTCTCTCTCTTCATGAATTCACCAAATAGACTTCTATTCATAAATCATCTCTCTGAGAAAAAGTAAAAAATCAGTTGGGAGACTCCTACTCACAGGACAACTAAAAAAATCCACACCAGATGGGTAGAAAAATCTGTCACCCTCAGACACAGACCTTGCTCCAGACAAAGAGCTATACAACCAGGAAAGAGGACCCCAAAACCCCAGCTTCTCCATGTGGAGAGAAAGATTTGAACCTTACATACAGTGCCCTAACTCTAAGGTTCCCCACAGTTTGGCCCTTATTTCAGCAACTCTGGGAATGGAGGCAGTTAGGCATATGTAAGTCTCTCTAGCCCACAGGAAAAAACAGCAGTTTTCTATGTGAGTGGAAGTACTTCCAGGGGCCTCATTCCCTGGGAGAAATGTACAGAAGGGTCTTAAAATAGGTAGCTTCCTATTTCTCCACCAAAAGGTTTTATGACTCACTCTTTCAGTCTCTACCTGGCAGCCTGGCTTCTAACTGACTTACATAGGGGAGTTGAAGGGGCAAATAGCAGCCCACTGAGAAGCGGATTGCCTCATACTGAGCCTTCTCCTTGGCTTGCCCCAATGATAGCTCCAGGTTTATTAATCTTTTCTGGAAGGAGTTTGCCCATATATTGAGCACTTCAATTTTTCTATCTTCCATCTGAGAAACTGCATCTTAAACCTCCTAGCTCTGAAAGCAGAGGGAACTGGGTATACACAAATTTCTCTAGACCACAGCAAAGAGCAGCAGTTTATATAGATGTACAAGCACTTTCAGAGACTTCACTCTCAAGGGACAATGCAGAGAGGAAACTCTAAAAACGAAGTTTCTTACTTCTTTCCAGAAGGGGTTTATCCATATATTGAACAGTCTAGCTTTAATAATTACTTCCTGAGTATCGGGGTATCCTGCCCCCAATATTTCAATGTAGGTTTTTTCTATTTTCCCTAAGTGTTGGCCAGTCTGAGAAATAAAGAGAAAGAGTACAAAGAGAGGAATTTTACAGCTGGTCTGCCGGGGGTGTCATCATATATCAGTAGGTCCGTGATGCCCACCTGAGCCACAAAACCAGCAGGATTTTATTAAGGACTTCAAAAGGGGAGCAGGTGTATGAACAAGGAGTAGGTCACAAAGATCACTTGCTTCAAAGGGCAAAAGGCAGAGCAAAGATCACATGCTTCTGAGGAAACAGGACCAGGGCAAAAATCAGAACTCCTCATAAGGGTCTATGTTCAGCTGTGCACATATTGTCTTGATAAACATCTTAACAGAAAACAGGGTTCAAGAGCAGAGAACTGGTTTGACCTCAAATTTACCAGGGCTGGAGTTTCCCAATCCTAGTAAGCCTGAGGGTACTGCAGGAGACAGGGCACTGCAGGAGACAGATATCTCAGTCCTTATCTCAACCACATAGGATAGGCAGGCAATCCCAGAGCAGCAGTTTATAGACCTCCCCCCAGGAATGCAATTCTTTTCCTAGGGTCTTAATATTATATTCCTTACTAGGAAAAGAATTTAGTGATCTCTCTCCTACTTGCACATCTGTGTATAGGGGCTCTCTGCAAGAAGAAAAATATGGCTCTCTTGTGTCCGATCCCACAGGCAGTCAGACCTATGGTTGTCCTCCCTTGTTCCCAGAAAATCACTGTTATTCTGTTCTTTTTCAAGGTGCACTGATTTCATATTGTTCAAACACACGTTTTGCAATCAATTTGTACAGTTAATGCAATCACAGGGTCCTGAGGTGACGTACATCCTCAGCTTACAAAGATAACAGGATTAAGAGATTAAAGTAAGACAGGCATAAGAAATTATAAGAGTATTATTAGGGAAGTGATAAATGTCCATGAAATCTTCACAATTTATGTTTCTCTGCCACAGCTCCAGTCAGTCCCTCTGTTCGGGGTCCCTGACTTCCCGCAACACCCGAAGGACTCTGGAAACAGGAAAGACTAGGCAAACGTAAGTCTCTTTATGTCACAAAACATAAAGGTGGTTTTAAATGGGTCTGCAAATGCTTTCAGAGGCCACATCCTCTGGGAGAAATGCAGAAAAGAGAATGGAATACAGTACCTACTTGATGGCCTGGCTTCTAACAAACTTGCATTGGGGAGCTAAATGGGGCATACAAACAGTAGCCACATGGCAGCTTAAGCCAGAGTTCAACACTTCCCAAACTTTTCTTCCAGCCTGCCCTATTGATAAATCCAGATCTACCCATTCTTCCTGGAAAAAGTTTGTTTATGTTCCCACTGCCAAACCCTTTATAGATCTCACCCCAAAGTCTATCTCCTCAATAGCGTAAATCTGGGAGTTGATGGTGCTTTCCATTCCTGAGAGGCCTTAAACCCCAGAAAACCAAAAGATGGGCATACAGTGGGCCTACTTCCAGCAGCTATCTTCCGAGAATCAGAGGGTGAAACTTTAACTCAAGCACAGACATTTGTCACAGATCATCTCGTTAAATTAGTTTAGTAGATTAGCATAGAGAGATTGGTACATAAACACCCATCTTTGTTTTATGAGGAAGATAGAAGGAAATGGAATGTTCAACACCCCAACCTTTCCAGTTACATCTAAAGGGTCTGGCTTCTGCCTTATTGATCTTAGAGATACTCACAGGACATGGCACATTGTAATCTCTAGGGAATAACCAAAAACAGAGGTAGTGGTTTGTATAAACACAAACATTTGAGAGGCACCTTAAAACAATGACCAGAAAAGATTTGTGAAATCTTTCTTCCATACAAGGGCAGTTTGACAAGACTGGGAGAGGCACTGTGTTATATAATGCACAGAAACCAACATGAAGAGTTGGAAAATAAAGAAAAGGCAAATAAAAGAAAATGAAGAAACAAGGAAAAATATATCAAATAAAAATATACAAAAAAAAAAAAAAAAAAATAAAGGCAAATTCTCCAGAAACTGACCTGAATGGAGATATGTGATCTATCCAAGAGAGAATTCAAAATAATGGTAATAAAGGGTCTTATAGAGGTGAGGAGAGCAATGTAACAGCAAACCTACAATTTAAATAAGGAGATAGGAATTATAAAAATGTACCAAACAAATCATAGACTTGAAGAATTCTATAAATAAACTGAAGTATTTAATAGAGAGTTTTAACAACAAACTAGATTAAGCAGAAGAAGAAATTGGCACACTCAAAGCTAAGCCACTGGAAATCATTCAATCTTGAAGCAAAAGGAAAAAATGACTTAAAAAAATAAACAGTGAGACAGCATAAGAGACTTTATGGCATTTAATAATCAAATTCCCAAAGATCAAGTATTTAAAAAGGATACTAAAAGTAGCAAAAAAAGAGAGAAACAGATAATACACAATGGAGCTGCAATACATCTGATAACAGACTTTATAGTGGCGATCTTACAGGCTAGGAGACAGTGGCATGACATATTTAACGTGCGTATGGAAACAAAACCAAAAACAAAACAACTTTTAACCTAGAATAATATATCTGGCAAAAATATCCTCCAAACATCAAGGAGAAATAAAGACTTTCCCAGAAAAAGAAAAGCTGTGGAATTTCATCAACACCAGACCTGTCCTACAAGAAATGCTCCAGAGAGCACTTCAATCAGAAAGAACAGAATGTTAGTGAGCAATAAGTAATCACCTGAAGGTACAAAGCTCACTGGTAACAGTGAGTGCAAAGAAAGACACAGAATATTCTAACACTGTAATGGTGGTATGTAAACTACTCTTATCCTAAGTAGAAAAAATAAAAAATGAATAAATAAAAAATAACACAACTTTTCAAGATATACATAGTACAATAAGATAGAAATATAAACCAAAAAAATTAAATAGCAGGGTGACACATTGAAGGCATAGCATTTTAGTTAGTTTTCTTTATGCTTTTGATTGTTTGTGCAAACAGTGGTAAGATTTTATCAGATTAAAATAGTGGCTTATATAAGATAGTATTTGCAAACCTCATGATAACATCAACCCAAAAACATACAATGAATACACAAAAAATAAAAAGAAAACAAATCATATCACCATAGAAAAGCATCTTCACTACAGGAAGACAGGGAGAAAAAGAAGTGAACACCACAAAACAATAAGAAAAAAAATAATGAAATGGCAAGAGTAAGTTCTTACTCATCAATAATAACATTGATGTACATGGATCAAATTCTCAAAAAGACAGACTGGTTGGAAGATCTATTGATTTGTTGTCCTCAAGAACACACTTCACCTATAAAGACACACATAGACTTAAAATAAAAAAAATTAAAAAGATATTCCATGCTAATGGAAACAAAAAAGAGATCAGGAAGAGCTACATCAGAAAAAGCAGATTTCCAGACAAAAATAAGAAGAGACAAGTCAGTTGATTATATAATAAAGTGGTCAATTCAGCAAGAGGATATAACAAGTTTAAATATATATGCTCCCCAAACTGGAAAGCCCAGATATATAAAGAAAATATTAGAGCTTAAAAGAAAGATAGACCCCGATACAGTAAGAGCTGAAGACTTCAACACCTCACTTTCAGCATTGCACACATCTTCCAGATGGAAAATCATCAAAGAAACATCAGACTTTATCTGCACTGTAGACCAAAATTGATCTAAAAGATATTTACAGAACATTTCATGCAACAGCTGCAGAATACACATTCTCCTCAGTACATGGAATATTCTCAAGAATAGACCATATGTTAGGTCACAAAACAAGTCTTAAAACATTCAAAAAACTTGAAATAATATCAACCATCTTCTCTCAACAAAATGGAATAAAATGGAAATAAATAACAAGAGGAATTTTGGAAACTATAAGAACACATGGAAATTAAACAACATGCCCCTGATTGTACAGTTGGTCAATGAAGAAATTAAGATGAAAATTTAAAAACTTCTTAAAACAAATGATAATAGAAACACAACATACGTAAACCTATAGGACACAGCAAAAGCAGAACTGAGAGGGCAGTTGATAGCTATAAGTACTTACATCAAACAACAAAACCTTCAAATAAACAATCTATTGATGTATCTTCAAGAACTAGAAAAGCAATAACAAATGAAACCCAAAATTAGTAGAAGAAAAAAATAATAAAGATCAAAGGAGAAAAAAGTAAAATTGAAATGAAGAAAATAGTGGAAAAGATCAATGAAACAAAAAGTTGATTTTTTGAAAAGTTAAATAAAATTGAAAAGCCTTTAGCCAGACTAAGAAAAAGAAGGTCCAAATAAATAAAATCAGAAATGAAAAGCAGACATTACTACTAATACTGCAGAAATTCTAAGGATCATTAGTGGCTAAACAAGAGCAGCTATATTCCAAAAATTGGAAAACAGATGAAATAGACACATTCCTAGACGCATTCAATATACCAAGATTGAACCAGAATGAAATCCAAAAACTAAATACACTGATCACAAGTAACAAGACCAAAGCCATAATAAAAAGTCTACCAGTAAAGAAAAGCTCGGGACCCAGTGGCTTCACTGCTGAATTAAACCAAACATTTGAAGAATAACTAATACCAATCCTACCCAAACTATTCTGAAAAACAGAATACTTCCAAAATCATTCTTTAAAGCCAGTATTAATCTGATATGGAACCCAAAAAATTACATTGAAAAATTGAAAACCACAAGTCAATATCCCTGATGAATATTGATGCAAAAATCCAGAACAAAATACTTTCCAACGGAATTCACGAATATATTAGAAAGATCATTCATCATGACCATGTGGGATTTATCTCTGGGATGCAAGTATGCTTCAACATATGTAAATAAATCAATGTGATACATCATATAAACAGAATCAAGGAACAAAACCATATGATCATTTCAACTGATGCTGGAAAAACATTTGATAAAATTTAACGTTACTTCATCATAAAATCCCTCAAAAAACTGGGTATAGAAGGAACATACCTCAATGTAATAAAAGCCATATATGAGAGACCTACAGCTTGTATCATACTGAATGGGGAAAAAAGAAAGCCTTTCCCCTAAGTTCTAGAGCTTGACAAGGATGGTTACTTTCATCCTGGAAATCCTAGCTAGAGCAGTATGACAAGACAAAGAAAAGGCACCCAAATTGAAAAGAAAGAAAATTATCCTTGTTTACAAAGAATATTATCTTACATTTGGAAAAACCTAAAGACTCCACAAGAAAACTATTGCAATTGATAAATAAATTCAGAAAATTGAAGGATTCCAAATTAATGTACCCAAATCTGTAACATTTTTATATGCCAACAGTAAGCTATGTGAAAACAAAAATTAAAAAGTTATTCTACTTAAAATAGCCACAAATAAAATTCTTATGAACCAAATAAACAGATGATTTCTATAATAAAAACTATAAAAAACTGATGAAATTGAGAGGACACAAAAAATGGAAAAATACCCCATGTTTATGAACATGTATAGAAAGAGTCAGTATTGTTAAAATGTCCATACTACCCATGTAATCTGCAGATTTAATTCAATCCTTGTCAAAATACCAATGAGATTCTTCACAGAAATAGAAAAGAAAAATCCTAAAATTTTTATGCACCTTAAAAAGACCCAGAATACCCAAAGATATACTAAGCGAAAAGAACAAAACTGGAGGAATCACATTCCTGGCTTCAAATTCTAGTACAGAGCTATGGTAACCAAAACAATGTGGTACTGGTATACACACAGACACACAGACCAATGGGCACAGAACAGAGAACCCAGAAACAAATCCACATACTTACAGTGAACTGATTTGTACCAAAAACATACACTGGTGAAAAGAAAGTCTGTTCAATAAATGGTGCTGAGAAAATTGGATACCCATATGCAAAAGAATGAAACTAGACCCCTAATCTCTCACCATTTTCAAAAATCAAATCAAAATGGATTAAATGTTTAAATCTAAGACCTCAAATCATGAAACTACTACAAGAAAACATTGGGGAAAATCTTCAGGACATTGGTCTGGGCAAACATTTTTTGAGCAATGTGCCACAAGCATAGGCAACCAAAGCAACAATGGACAAATGGGATCACAACAAGTTAAAAAGCATTTGCACAGAAAAGAAAACATTCAAAAAAGTAGAGACAATTCACAGAATTGGAGATATTTGCAAACTACCCCTCTGACAAGGGATTAATTATGAGAATATATAAGGAGTTAAACAATTCTATTGGAAATAATATCTGATCAAAAAAATGAGCAAAAAATTTGAATAGACATTTCTCAAAAGAAGATAACAAGGGACAAACAGGCATACAAAAAGGTGCTCAGTATCACTGATCATCAGGGAAATGCAATTCAAGACTACAATGAAATACCATGTCACTCCAGTTAAAATGGCCTATGACCAAAAGACAACCATAGCAAATGCTGCCAAAGATTTGTAGAAGAAAAGGAACCCTCCTACATTATTGGTGGGAATGTAAATTAGTACAAACACTATGGAGAAGAGTTCAGAGGTTTCTCAAAAAATTAAAAATAGAGCTATGCTAAGTTTTAGCAATCCTACCATTTGATATTTACCCAAAAGAAGGAAATCAATTATTGATGTGATATATGCACTCCCATGCTTGTTGCAGCACTATTGTGTCATATTAGTTAAGATTTGGAAGCAACCTAAGTGCCCATCAGCAGATGAATGAAGAAAACGTAGTACATCTACACAGTGCAGTATTCTGTAGCCTCAATAAAAGAATGAGATCCTGTCATTTGCAACAACATGGATGGAAATGGATGTCAAGTGAAATAAGCTAGGCACAGAAAGACAATTATCACCTGTTCTCACTTATTTGTGGGATCTAAAAATCAAAACAATTGAACTCATGGACATAGAGAGTAGAGAGATCAATACCAGAGGCTGGGGAGTGTAGTAGGGGCGCTGGGAGGGAGGTGGTGATGGTTAGTGGGTACAAAACAAATTAGAATAAGATGCACTGTATTTGATTGTACAACAGGGTGACTATGGCCAATAACAACTTAATTGTACATTTAAAAATAACTAAATGAGTAAATGAGAGTAAGTGGTTTGTAACACAACAATCCAGTTGTGTTTGATGGGATGGATACCCCATTTTCCATATTATTATTTCACATTGCATGCCTGTATCAAAACATCTTCTGTACCCCACAAATATATACACCTACTATGTACATGCAAAATTTTGAAAAAATTAGAAAATAATTTTGATTCACCAAATTCACAGAATAAATGACAAAATCCATATAATCATTTTAATAGATATGGAAAAATCATTTGGGAAAATTTAGTATCTTTTCATGATTAAAAACTCTCAACAAGTTAGGTACAGAAGGAATATTCTTCAATCTAATAAAGGCTATTTACTACCAGCCCATTGCTATCATATTAAATAATGAGAAGTTGACGTTTTTTCTCTTAAGTCAGTACAAGTCCAGGATGCCTACTCTTACCACTTTTGTTCAATATAGTACTTTGAAATACTACCCAGAGCAAGTAGACAAGAAAGAGAAATAGGAGGCATTCAAATAGAAAAGGAAGAAGTGAAATTATCTGTTTGCTTATGACAAACCAATATATAGAAAAACCTAGAGACTCAACTAAAAAGTTTAGAATTGATAATGAAATTAATAATAGTTATAGGATACAAAACCAACAACTAAAAGTGAGAAGCATTTCTATACACTAAAAAAAAAAATGATTAAAGTAACAATCCTATTTATAATAGCATTAAAAGAAACAAATTACTTTAGATTAAGTGTAACCCAGGAATGAAAAGATCTGTATACTAAAAACTATGAAACTTTGATAAAAAATTGAAGATGACACAAGTGAAAAGTTATCTTGCATTCATGGATTGAAATAATACTGTTATTATGTCTATACTACCCAAAGTTATTTACAGATTCAATTGAATCCCTATTAAAATTACAATGTCATTCTTCACAGGAATAGGAAAAAAAAAAAATCTAAAATTTGTATGGAACCACAAAGGACTTTGAATAGCCTAAGCAAAACAAGCAAATCTTTAGTAATTAAAACAACATGGCACTGGTATAAAAATGTACATAATCAACCTATGGACTAGAACAAAGTGCCCAGGAATAAACTCACATATTTATGGCCAATGGATATTTGATGAAGAACAAAACGTGGAAAAGGTAATGCAGAAAAAAGCAGTCTCTTCAATAAATGGTGCTAGGAAAAATTGGATATATACAAGCTGAGGAATAAAATTTGATTTTTATCCCACTCAGTATAAAAGAATCAACTCAAAATAGATTAAAGACCTAAAATTTAAACCTGCAAATGTAAAACTACTAGAAGAAAACCTAAGGGAAAAGCTTCATGACGTTAGTTAGACAGTGATTATCTTGGATAAGAGCCCAAATGCACAGGTAACAAAAGCAGATATTAACAAATGGGATGGCATTACACTAAACAGCTTAAGCACAGCAAAAGAAACATTTCACAGAGTGAAGAGACAAGCCATATATTGGGAGAATATATTTGCAAATTATACATTGGACAAAGGGCTAATACAAAAAATATCTAAGAAACTTAAACTACTTTAACAAGAAAACAAATTACCATATTAAAAATGAGCAAATACTTGAATAGATATTTCTCAAAAGACGACATACAAAGGGTCAAAAGATATAGGAAAAAGTGTTCAACATCTTTAATCAGAGAAGTTAATTAAAAGCACAATAAGATATCACTTCATACCTATTAAATTGGCTATTATAAAAAAGATGAAAGATAAGTATTGATGAATATTGGGGGAAGGTGAGCCCTTGCACACTGTTGGTGGTATTTTAAATTAGTATATCCATTTTGGAAAGCTTTTATGTTTTTTCCTTAATAAACCAAAAATAAAATTATGATCCAGAAATCTCACTTCTAGGTATAAGTCCAAAGGAATTGAAATCAGCATCATTGAAGAGATATCCGCACTCTCATGATCATAGCAGCATTATTCATAATAGCCAAGATATGGAAACAACTGATATGACCATCAATGGACAAATGGATTTAAACTGAGATATATATACATACAGTGGAACACTATTTAGTCTTAAGAAAGCTGGAAAGTCTGTCATTTGTGAAAACATGGAAGAACTTAGAGGACATTCTGCTAAGTGCAATAAACTATGCACAGAGAAACAAACACCATATGATCTCACTTATATGTGGAATCTAAAAAAGTCAAATTCTTAAAAGTAGACTATAGAATGGTGGTTACTGGAGGCTGAGGATGTCGGGGAAGGGGTCACCAGTCAAGGGGTACAAAGTTTTGGTTAGATAGAAGGAATACGTTCTGGTGGTTTATTGCACAGTATGGTGACTGCAGTCAATAATTATGTATTGTATTCTTCAAAATAGCTAAAAGAGAGGAGTTTAAATATTCTCAGCACAAAGATATGATACACATTTGAGGTGATGGATGTTAATTAGCTTGATTTGACCATTTCATAATGCATACATATACTGAAACACCATATTGTACCCTATAAATATATATAATTTATCACTTAAAACTTAAAATATCTTTTACAGTATTCTTTAACTTAATATGCTGATTCATATTTGCAAATACACATTTCCACATTTCAGTTTTCAGTATTTGACATTTTGAATAATGCTATAGTGAACATCTTTGTATATTAAAAGTATTGCCTAATTCTGATAGTTTCCTTAGGATAAAATCCTAGAGCAGAATAGCTTGATAAAATGATTCACATGTTACGCCTTCTGAAATATTTTGACATAATCAGTCACTGGCAGCAGGTATCCCAGTACTCTGCTGCTAACACAAGAGTTTTTTTTTTTTTTTTTTTTTTTTTATTGAACGCATAGGATTTTGTGTAAAGAAAAATGATTAAATATACAGAAAAAAGTTGAGAAATGAGGTGGTCTAGGTGCTGGAGTCACTACTTGTACACAAAGGGTTAAAATCGTGACGTTGATCACTATCAACATTGCAATAATGAAGGCAATAGGTAATAACAAGTGTAGATGAGTGTGGTCAAAACCATAGGGAGAGAATAAGATTTTAAAGGTAGGTTTTGGGATAGCCTTTGTCTGTTCATACAGAAACCAATGAATGCCTAAATAGACAATAGATAAAAATGCCCAATCAATAAATATGACATCTTATTTTCAACTATGACAATATATATTAATGTAAAGATGCTTCTAGTGTTTATGCTAGTTAGCCTATATATACCATCTAAACTGCTAATGACATCTTGTTTAAAAAATTACAAAATATTTCCTGCTTTTTTTTAAAACACATTCTTCATTTAAGATATAACAATATGGAATTCCCACAATTTATATTATTAAGAGGTACATGTCAAGAATTCTAAAAAGTTTCCTCTGCTTTCCAAAGCTCAAATCTACTTAAGAATGCTATTAATCAACACCTTTTAACTGTTCATTTATTAAACACCTGATAAGTGCAAAATACTGCCCTAATTGTTATCTGACCTAGGATAAGGTAAATCATTGTTTCTGTTCTTGGAAGATTTTAATCGGAAGCAGAGCTGTTAAGTGCAGGAACTAACAATGAAGGCTGAATAAATGTTTAAAGGAAAAGGAAATAATGCAATGCATAATACTAATATTCCTTATAACAAAGACAAAAATGGGACTTGAATGTAAAAGTGAGAAGGATAATTTAAGTTCCCCGAAAGATGTTACAGAGAAGGTAGGGTAAGTAGAATTTGGATAGAGTTAAATGAAAGAGATGGTATTAGGTCACGTGAAACAGCATAACTTAAAAATAATAATAAATGTAAAGAAAGTAAGTGTAAAAGAAAAAAGTAACGTTCCCCTCATGGAGAAGAAATAGTTTGGGTGAAGTGGATGGTAAATGCAGAAAATGAAAGTCAGATGACACTGAAAGACACAATAGACACATAAGACATTTATTAGAAGACTAAAAAAAGTGACTGCAACTTTTAAAATGCTTTTGTCCCATCGATATGCATGTTTTAACAGTGATCCACACGCTTTTGTAAAGAGTTGTAAAGACAGGGGTTGATCCATTAATGAAGTTAGTTGACACTAACTGATTGCTTTCACCTTAAATCAAAAGGTTCATAAAATGTTTAGCCATTTAGTTCATTGCTGCATTGGAAGCACAGTTAATAGGAAGGAGCTATATAAACAGTGGAACCCAGGACAATGTAATGGGTTAACAATATTTTATAAACTCAGAAGTTGTGATTCCTAATCTTGCTCTTATAGTTAACAGAGCATGTGGCATTTCTGCATTAATTTCTCTGGTTATAAAATAGCTGTTTTCCTCAACACTCAAGGGGATCCTACAAAATCAATTGAATAACGACAGATAAGTACTTTGAGCTTCTTGGAGAGAAAACTAAATCTTATAATTGCCTTCCTCCACCACCTTCATTTTATTTTACAGACTGAACTAGAGTAAATATAAGAGATAGATTAATCTTATCTCATTTTATTTTTCCCCTCAGTAAATTGTACAAAAAAAGGAATTGTCACAGAAATCCAGCACATAAAAAATTTGTTCTTGAATAAACATATAACTAGTAATTCAATGACTTCTATGGCACATTAAAAAATGAGGCATAACTCTTTATAATCCAGCTCATAGACAAAACATATCTGATGTATGCTTTTATGTTATAATTCAGTTTTAGAATGATGTATATACATTCTTTTACTTTTCCGTAAGTGATAATGTACTTTCACTGATTCACCTATAATATTTTTGTTCAGATTCAACTTTTATTTATGGCAGATATTTTTTAAAAAGTACTTAAGTGTAAATGTGCTTTCCTTGGGCATTGAGCAGTTCTCCATGTAGCACTAACAAATTGATTGTATCCCTTAAGGTTATTTTGGGCACATGCAATAGGAAGCAACTGACTTTAGCATACTTACATACAAAAGAGATTTATTATAACATTATGTGGTACTCAAAAGGCAAAGGAAGAATGAAGTAACAAAGTCTTTGTAAGGCAGTTAACAAAACAGCTCTAGGGATAAGGAGTTCCTAGGTAGTTATAACCAAGGCATTGTTCATCAGGTCGCCTCATCTCTTATGAAATTCCTATCTGTATTACTGAGAAGGGGCTGAATCTGATTGACCCACCTTGAATCTAACCTATAAACAGTTTGACTCTGTGCAGAAGGCAGGATTAGGTTCCCTGAGGCTGTATCCAAAGTAAGATTTGTTGGGTGCCTAGAATACACATTTGGTGACTACTGGAATTCCTACCATCAAAGACATTTTAGTTCTCTCTAAATAAACTCATCTCTAAGATATGTTAAAGGATAGTTAAATAAAAAACAGCTTTAGCAATAATAAGTGCCATTGGAAGTGTAAAAGAGGACATCTCCTGAGAACTAGGAAAAATAAATTTGTCATGACTCAAACCAATCTGTACAAGTCACTTCAAAAATTTAAATGATTGACTCTTAAAATAAAGGTTTTGCAAAGTAGAATACTGTAGAAAATAAAAGGCAATAAATAGAAAGGAAAATAAAGCAAACAATGGTAAAAGAGCCAAATTCCAGCATGTCATTGGAGTCATCAGAAATCTAATCAGGAAACATACTAAGGGGCTTAGCTGTGAAGATAAAAATACTGAGAACAGATAATATATACCACCAAAAAAAGACATTTTAGCACAATTCAGTTAATATCATTTCATATCCATCAGGGCAATGTTTTAAGGAAGTGGCCAAAGACAGGATTAATTTAATCGTTTTCTTAAAAAGGCAGAAGAAACACAAGTGATGAAGGAGTAGTCCTGCATGCAAAGGAAACATGCAACTGAACGGAAATCCGTGGGTCTGAGGGTGGATCACAGTAGAGAACATTTGGTTGAGGATAAAATGAAAGAAAACCATAATTGATGCTGCTGTGGAAGTAGATGACAGCTCACTCAGTCTGGCAGATGCTTCCTTAATACAGATCGTGAAACTGTCACAAAAGCAAGATATAGCGCTAATGTGGGATTTCAAATGTCTCGATATCTGCTGGAAGTCTAGTTTTGTTAAAAGCAACAAATCTGATAAATCCAGTAGTGGTTGATAATGTCTTCTCTTCAATAATGTTGTCCCCATATGTCTCTCTCTTCTCCTGAATAAAGAGATCTTCTAACCCAAACCAGACCTTTGAACTCCACTCAAAAACTCCAATCTCATGTAAACAAAACCCCATAACATGTTACAGAATGCTTCTTCCTCTGTTGGTCTTTATTAACACCCGGTTCTTTCCTAAGAAGATGGCTCACTTTCAGTTTCTTAAGAGGAATTTTCTTATTTTTCCAAATCCTATACAATGCAGGATGTGGAGTCTACTTTGACAGTTTCTTATTTCGTTGATGTTCTAACATCAAGGCTGTTGAACAGAGGGTTAACATGCAAAGTTTTCAGATTGTTGTAATGAAATACTGACTTTCTAATGTCACCTGGTCACTAAACATTACTTGAACTTTCTTCTATGTGATCCTAACTTATCCCCCTTTCCCACTCACTGTAGCAGCTATGTTAAACTTTCATTTATGGTAAAGCCAAAATATATCATCCTCCTCTACTACAAAGGGAAGATAGAGACCCTTTAGTGAGAAGTTCTTAATGTTTCATATCCGTGTGTCAGACAGGATACTTTTGGCTGGAAGTGGCAGAACTCCTTACCAAAGTGGATTTAATGAGTAAGGATTTTTAAAAGTCATATGTAAAGTTCTATAGTAGGTGATCCCAGAGTCAGTTCAGTTGTATGATATCGTCATTAGATGTCCAGCCACTTTTCCACCTGTGACAGATTCAAGAGTGTCCCCTCATGACCCCTAACTTCTAGTATTCATGACTTTGTCTAATCCCTTTTCCTGATAGGTGGGGCAGACATGTGACTTTCTTCTAACCAGTAGAATGTGGAAAAGGTGACAAGATACCACTCTCTTGGTTTTGTTATATAATCTTGCTAACAGATTTTCTTTAGAGACTCTCCTTGCTAGCTTTAAAAAAGCAGCTATGTTTTGAAAACTCCTATGGCAAAAAGCTGAGGGCAGCCTCCCTGTAATGAGGGGCAACACAAGCCAATAGGCAGCTAGAAACTGGTGTGTTCAATCTACAATCACAAGGAAATGCATTCTGCCTACAATTTGAGTAAGGTTGACAGCAAATTCTTCCCCAGAGCCTACATATAAAGATTTCAACCCTTATGAGACCCTAAGCAGAGGCCCCTGTCAAGCTGTGCCTAGATTCCTGATCCACAGAAACTGTGAGATAATAAATATGTGTTGTTAGACACTAAGTTTATGGTAACTTGTCACCTAAGAGCCATTCTTGCTCCTACCTGTCCTTGACGTGCACAATTATCTGTCAATAATTCCTATTGGTTTATCTTCAAAATGCAGCTATGATCTCTACCATAATCACTTTCAACCAAGTTAAGATAATGAAATAACATTCTAATTATTCTTATGTCAAGTCTCTCATGCAGATGGTATAATCTTCAACCAACAGACAGAATGATCTTTTTTAAAAAAAAAACAAAACAGACTTAGATGATGCTATACACCCATGCACCACTTGTGCAAAATTTTTCAAACATTTTCTATTCCCCTTAGAACAAAATTTAAATGTTTTACCATTTCCTGCAAAAGTCTCAAGATCAGGTCACTGTCTACCTCCTTAACCTCATGCATGTCCACTTTCCCTAAACTCATTTCTCACTGGCTTTCTTACCAAGATTGTTCTTCCATTAGAGGCTTTGACTTGATGCTCTGTTTTCATGGCACATTCTCTCTTCGATTATTCAAAAGTAATCATTAAATATCCACCTTGTGCCATGCACTAGCCAGACGGTAGAAATTTAGCAGTAAACATTGTTTAAAAGGCAGTCGATATTGCCCTAAATGAACTATTTGAATTATCAGATTGGATACAACTGGAAATAAATTTGAAAACTCTATTAAGAAAGTCCAACATGCATAACCTGAACAGTCATTCATTTCACCCACTCTGCAACAAATCCAGGTAAATTCTATGTTTATGGATATCCATAATGATTTGGCGAAAGGTCAATTCGTGGGGAAAGCAAATAGAGACTATTTGATGAATTTTTTAAATGCAATATATATATTAATAGCTTACTCTTTCATATGAAATTTCTGAGAACACTCAACACTGGCTTCTTTCTCCTCCTCACTCCTCCTATTGTAATTGATCAATTCCTGTTCATTTCTACTAGCTTCCATGTTTCCTGCTCTCTGGATGCAGGTCTTGCCATAGCCCTATCCTCAGGACATTTTTTCCTATTTCTTTTCCATTGTCATTCAAAGTACACATAGAATTGTATGTTTTGGTAGAAGGGTACTAGGGAAACTTTCTGATTTAGTTATTTTGGCCTCTGTTCTTCTTACTTTACCATTGGCTTCATAAGGCACCTAAAAAGTTGCATATGATTAACATACTTTTCTCCTCTACCAGATTTTTGGCAAGACCAGGTCTTTCAACATCATACTAATATTTTTTTCTCCATGATCTAGAAGATTGACATAATAGGCATCATGAGTATTTTAGAGGTATTAATGAATTAATTTTACTGTATCAGAAAAAAGTTGAACCCCTCCATTCTACTGATTTTTATCACTAGCACCACCTTTATTTTAAAAAGACATAATAACTGGTATTATTGGCAATATGATGCTAATTATACCTTTCTTTTTCCTATAGATTACTGAAAAACAGTTTACATAATTTTTAATGGAGATAATATTATTGTCAGTCAGTGTGAATGGAAAAATTGGATCAGATAGTTTGAGAAATTTGACCTGTGAAAGAATGATCGAGACAGAAAATGTTTGTGATAAGCTAAGTACACATAACCCATACAAGTTTTCTTCTCTACATTCCTGCCTGATTTCTTTACTTATGTTTCCAGGGCTTGTGGCTTTTACGTGAATTGGTGCATCTCCAACTATTTTATAATTTACTGATTACTTGTGGTCGCTAATAAACACACATTGAAATATATATATTTATTTTTTATTGTTTTCATTTCAATTTTTGTGGGTACATAGTAGGTGTATGTATTTATGGGGTACATGATATTTTTTAGTACAGGCATGCAATGTGAAATAAGCACATATTGAAGAATGGTGTATCCATCCCCTTAATTATTTATCCATTGAATTACAAACAATCCAACTATATTCTTTAAGCTATTTTAAAATGTATTGCTATTATTGACTATAGTCACCCCGTTGCACTATCAAAGAGTAGATCTTATCCATTCTATTTTCTTTTGTACCCATAAACCATCCCCTCCTCCCACACAACTCATTATCTGGGAAGGGCTTTCTACTTTCTGTGACAAGTTAAATTGTTTTGATTTTTAGATCCCACAAATAAGTGAGAACATGTGATGTTAGTCTTTCTGTGCTTGGCTTAAGTGATTTTAAGTGTTTAAACTCCACCTTCCCACTCCTAATCCTAGCCATCCACTTACCATTACTTCTTCCTATAATCTGTTCTGTCATACTATCCTGTGGTACTACAAAAGGTCATTTCTAGAGGAACAAATGAGTCTGGAAGATTCAAAATAAATAGTCCAAAAGAAACAGTTCTTTTTCTCTAAATTTAAATTCCCAAATACCAGGTTTTGCTTATACTGCCTCCTTCCCTTAGTTATTCCTTTCTTTATCTTCTCTGTTTTCATCTCCCTTTCCAATTATGCCATTAAAGGCATATACAAGTTAAAATGAAGTCAAGGAAAAACAACAACAACATATGTCTATATTAATTTATTCTAGAGTCTGTCAGCATCATTCATATTACAGTAGATTATGTTTATACAGGTTAATTCTCTAAATTGACTTGAATTCATTATGTGTATTGTGGTTACTGTGATCCTAAAAAAAATTCAAATGATGATTCATTTCATCATGAGCCATTCTCTTCTCTTTAAATTTAATACTCTTTAAACAGAGTTAAGCAAAGAAAGGCAGCTTGACATTATTTGTAGAGTCATTTATGTATTTCCATTAATTTATTTTCTGAGTTTATCTGGAAACTAGAATTGAGAAATATTGCAATTCGAACACAAAATGCTATCTTCTCGGGAGGAATATTATATATTGAAAGGAATACTCTCTTCATTATGTTGGGCTTTATGCATGAAATATATGACCGGAAATGGCAGATCTGTTACTCATTTCATTAAAAGTTTTTCAACAAATATTTACAGAATCTTAATATGTGCTAATAGCTTTGGACCTCATTGGTCCATTGCAAAATATTACAGTATAATTCTATATCCTACTTAATCTTTGTTCTCACTTTGTGTTCCCCTTGATAATTTTCTTCAGGAGATCTACTATGAAGGCCACCTTCTTCATGCCTGCATCCACACTGGATAAAGACTATAGCCAAGTAGACCTAGCCTTCTTAATATTTATAGCAACCAGCTGTAAGCTGGCCCTGACCACTGCTCAGCATGCCTGATATTTCTCCCTCATTGACTCCTTGGCTCATTGCTCTCAAAAATGTTCCAAATCTCTTCAGCCCATAAACTTCCAATTTTTCCTCCTTAATCTCAGTTAGAGCAGATCACTTATTTTACTATGTATATTGGGACAGTCCAGGACTCCTTTTGTTATCTCAGCAGGCCTTATCTCTTTCTTCTATTCTTTCATACAGTCTTAGGAGTAGACTCTATTCTCCTCTTGTCCAAAACCCAGAGCTGTATTGTTAGGATTTTCTGGCATCCCAAGGAAACCTGGGTGTATATTAATGCCTTTGAGTTTAAGCATCTTAAATGTCATTCTAATTTTTTTATCTGCATATTTATTCAAATACCAAATGCTTACTTAGGGTCTACTACAATAGACACTGGTCTATAAAGAAGAAAAAATTATGCCTCCTGGCATTAAAGAGTTCATAAATAGATATTTAGGTAATCATATTATAATGTGGTGATTGAAATACAAATATAAACAAATATTTTATTGAACTCTGACTATACTAAGGCATTATATTAAACTCATTTAATATAAACATAAAATAAAGATTTGTACAGGAAGCACTATGCTTATTTTTACCAACTATGAAACTGAGAGGTTAAATAACTGTTGAAAGTATATTTAACTAAATAGTGTCAGAGCTGATATTTAAACCCAAGAGTTTCTCTGATTTCAGGGTTCATATATCTAAATCATAAAATTATGTTTACAATGATAGGGCCCTGCATAAAGTTCCATGGGAGAACAGAAACTTATAATCCAGATGGGAATATTGCAGAAGTTTCCATGGAACAGTTACACCTATGCTGTCTTGTTAAATTATTGTTGGATTTAGGCATAAAGGTATATGGATCTTCCCCTGAAAAGATCTTCCCCAGCATTGCATGTGGAAGACACTGTATAAAGCAAGGTGACCATCAGTAGCATTAATAGAGCAAAGGTGCTCTACTATTAGAAGAACATAAAATAGAAGTGGTGGAAAATTTATGTGGAGAAGGAGATGGGGACCTTGTCCTTGAGGGCCTTCTGTGGCACAATGAGGAGTTTATATTTTATGTAAAAAGCAGTTGGAAGCCAGTACAATTTTAGTAAAAGAACTTACAAGGTCATATTTATAGTATTTATTCATCATTCTATCTAGAATAGGAGGGATAAAGAAGAAAATCAGAGAAGCAGAAACAGAAGTTAGAAAATTGTTCCAGTAACCCAGGTGAGAGGTGATTAATGAGGGCTATATAGAGCAATGGCACTGGCATCAAGAAGACCTGGGCTGCCATTCTGGCTCTGCCACCTACAAGCTGTGTGGCTTGGGGCTAGTTTTAAACATTTATAATTTCCAAGTTTCTGAAATGGTAAATGAGGTTAGTATCTCCCTCACAGATTTATGGAAAGGAGCATATGTGAAAATCCAATTAAACTGCTTAACGTATTGGTTTTGGAACATTTTATACATTCAATAATTTAGTGATCTTATTTACTTATACAATCAATACAATAGCTCTTTTGAGGAGCAGGGCATGGAGTATTAGCTGAAGTTTTCATGTTAAAAGCCAAAGTAGGCTGGGCATGGTGGCTTACACCTGTAATCCCAGCACTTTGGAAGGCTAAGGTGGGTGGATCATGAGGTCAGGAATTCAAGACCAGCATGGCCAAGATGGTGAAACCCTGTCTCTACTAAAACTACAAAAATTAACCCAGTGTGGTGGCATGCACCTGTAATCCCAGCTACTTGGGAGGCTGAGGGAGAAAATTGCTTAACCTGGGAGGCAGAGGTTGCAGTAAACCGAGATCATGCCACTGCACTCCAGCCTGGGCAACAGAGCGAGACTCTGTGTCCAAAAAAAAAAAAAAAAAATTAAAACAAATAAGTCAAAGTAAACAAGTTAGTTGATGGAGCAGGTCTAGTACACTAGGCTGCAGAGATTCCAGACACAAAGCATATGTAACAGGTGGTAATCTTAGTGTACAAGTCTAAAACATATTTTATACTGAAATTACGTCAAAGCCTCTCCCAATGTAAGAATTTCAACTTCGGGTACCACTGGGGCTCCTCCTTTCTGTAGGGTCCCATACATTACAAAAAATTCTAAAACAAGAGCCATACTCTTAATCTATAGGTATACCATCATTTCCTTGAATTCTTTTGCTACCAAATACACAGCAAGAGATGATCTTCATAAAGGTTCCAAGAACATACACTGGGGAAAGGACACTCTCAAATACATGGTGCTGGGAAAATTGGATACTCACATGCAAAAGAATGAAACTGGACCCCATCTCTCACTATACACAAAATTAACTCAGCATCAATTAAATACTTAAATGTAAGACCCAAAACCGTAAAACTACTAGAAGAAAATATGGAGGAAACACTTCAGGAGATTGGTCTAGGCAAATATTTCATGGATTAGACCTCAAAAGCACAGGAAAGAAAAACAAAAATGGACAAATTGGATATACTAACCTGAAAAGTTTCTGCTCAGCAAAGGAAACAATAGAATAAGGAGACATCGTGTTCAATGAGAGAAAATATTTGCAAACTATTCACTTGACAGGGGACTAATATCCAGAATATACGAGGAAATCAAACAACAGCAAAAAACAAATAATCCCATTTAAAAATGAACAAAGGATCTGTATAGGCACATCTCAAAAGACATACAAATGGCCAACAGGTATGGGAAAAATAATGCTCAATATCACTACTCAGAGATATTCAAATTGAAACCACAATGAGGTATTTTAATAGCCCCGTTAGAATGCTTATTTTTGAAAATCAGAAAATTTAGCAAACACTGGTAAGGATTTAGAGAACTCATAAGCTATCAGTGGGTTTGTAAATTCATAAAGCCACTATGGAAAACAGTATGGAGATTTCTCAAAAAAATAAAATAAAAATAAAAACAGAACTACCATATGATCTGTCAACCCCATTACTGGTATTAATCCAAAGGAAAATAAATTGTATATCAAAAAGATAAGCAAACTCACATGTTTATTGCAACATTATTCACAATAACTGAGATATGAACTCAATCTAGTGTCCATTAATGGACAATTGGATTTAAAACTGCGGTCTATTAATTTATACAAAGGACTACTATTTGGCCATAAACAAGGATAAAATCATGTAATTTGTAGCAACAAGGATGGAAGTAGAGGCCATTATGTTAAGTGAAATAAGTCAGACACAGAAAGACAAATAACACATGTTCTCACTCAAAAGATAATGAAGTTCATCTCATGAAGACAGAAAGTAAAATAATAGATACCAACTTCTGAGAAGTGTATGTGGGCGGGTGTAGATGGGATGAAGAGAGGTTGGTTAATGGGTATAAACATACGGTTAGAATGAATAAGTTCTAATATTTGATAACAGAGTATGGTGACTATAGTTAACAACAATGTATTGTGTATTTCAAAATAACTAGAAGTAAGGAATTAAAATGTTTCTGACACAAAGAAATAATAAATACTTGAGGTGATGGATATCCCAAATACCTTCACCTGACAATTACACATTCTATGAACATAACAGAATATCGTATATATCCCATAAGTATGTACAAAATTATGTATCAATTTTTAAAAAGAGTTTGTCTTCAAATGCTGTTGAGGGCACTGCCCAAGGATTTTTATTACTCAGATTATGCCGTGGTAGCAACAAACCCCAGAAACTCTATAGCTTTTTTTTTTCTTTTTTCCTCCTTCTACATGTTCATTTCAGGCCAATTGGAGGGCTTTGATCTGCATGGTGAACACTGTAGGACCCAGGCTGCTGGACTGTTTCCAGGCACCGCAGCAGAGGGAAACAAAAAGCACATTGAGTCTCTCACCAAATCTAAAAGCTTCCATGAGAAAGTGACATACACTTCCTTTCATATTAAACATTGTCCAAACCAAGTCACATGGGCACAAGAAAAGGAACAAAATAAAATCCTACCCTGTACTCAGGAAGAATACTCATTTGGCATATAGCACTAATGCTTACCAAAGATGCCAATCATACTCTACTAGCCACAAACTTTCCCACAGTAACCTTTTAATCTATTTTTTTAGTTTGAAAAGTGTAGTGTACAGTCTGTACTGCAGCATGCTTCAATATGCAGCATTATTTGCTGATGAGGGCTTTGTCGCCACCATGCACAGAGAACATCCCAAGACCAACACCCTGAGGAATCTCAACTTTCTTGGATTGGTCCACTTTTACTTCTCTCAGCTAAAGCTTTCTTCATACCACCAAAGTCTAGGTAAGGATAATTTCTAGTTGTTTGAAAATTCTACTTTCAGCTCATTTGAGTTTCTTTTTTTTTTTTAAGTTCAAGAAGCCTTTAACTATCACCTACTATTTCTACCCTACCCAATTCCCTAAAGAGCTCTGACATGAGAACTAAGACAAATCCCATGAGATGGCAGAAGATCAAATGCATACACACACACGCAGTTTTTGATTTTCTCTTTCAATCTTGCTATCCAAAAATCTTACGGGTAAAGCAAATAAATTAATCATGCATAGGAAATAATGAGATTTTTTTCCCAGTTTTACTAAAGTAGTAGTCTCAGATCTTGATGTTTTCCTGGAGCGGTACATACTGATGTTTGAGAAGATGCACCAAGCATCAGTCCCACTAAATGCTGGACATTTATGAGGACTTAAAAATGCTTTACCACATTTTTCAACTGACAGTGTGTATAAGCCCAGTTATTTTGAGGATAAACTAATTAGTAAAATAAAAAAATTATTTTTGTACATGGTTAGTCTGAAAGTGAAAAGTGAAAGTTAGCTAAAAAAAATTTTTTTTTTGAGGAGCTACACTGTTGCCCAGGCTGGAGTGCACTGGCTCAACCTTGACTCACTGCAAGCTCTGCCTCCCGTGTTCAGGCCATTCTTCTGCCTCAGCCTCCCAAGTAGCAGGGACTACAGGCGCCCGCCAGTATGCCCGCCTAATTTTTTTGTATTTATAGTAGAGACAGGGTTTCACTGTGTTAGCCAGAGTGGTCTCAATCTCCTGACCTCGTGATCCACCTGCCTCGGCCTCCCAAAGTGCTGGGATTACAGGCATTTGCCAGAGCACCTGGCCTTAGCTAATAATTTTTACTGAGAAAAGTTAACAGCAATAAGCAGCCCATGAGTGAATGGCTACTAATAGCTTTGGTCACTTTATGTAAACTTTCCATATTAAAACATAAGTAGTTAATATAAAAGAGAATTGCATGCCCTTTGACACTGACGGAATTTTTTTTTTAGTTTCTTTACTTCTGTGCTACTTGGCTCCATAGGCCCATTGTTTGAGCTGAAATAACCCAGCTGAATTATGAGGGAAGTAATTTTGGTAAAAGACTAGTAGAAATATAAGAGTACTGTGCCTTATATCAGACCCTCTTCCACACCAAAATGCATTAAGCTTTCAATGTAGTTAAAACAGCAAGCACACCAAAACCGCTGTTTAAATAAGTAAACTATTCACGGAGAACTGGTCTTGGTTTATTTAGCTCAGGGCTTAAATCCTTAATTATGAACACTCTGCTGACCTATATAATCTCACTGACTGCAACAGAATTATCTCTTACTAAATGGCACAACAGATTACTATAATGGGTATTTCCTTGACCAAAGTATCTAAGTGCTAGCAGCCATACAAAGGAATGAGATCATGTCCTTTGCAGGGACATGGATGAAGCTGGAAGCCATCCTCCTCAGCAAACTAACACAGGAACAGAAAACCAAACACTACATCTTCTCATTCATAAGTGGGGGCTGAACATTGAGAACGCTTGGACACAGAGGGGAACGCCACAAAACAGGACCGGTTTGGGGGTGAGGGGAGGGAACTTAGAGGATGGGTCACTAGGTGCAGCAAACCACCATGGCATACATATACCTATGTAGCAAACCTGCACATTCTGCACATGCATCCCATATATATTTATTTCAGTGCTAGCAAATGTCCTATCTGGTCATCGGCCCATCTAGGTAAGCTATAGTCGGTCAATCCAAACTTTGTCATTGCCTCTTTCCACGCACTACAGATAAGAACTAATACCATCCCCAGACACACATACACACACGCTTATGCATAAGCGTAGGAAGTAAACCTTTTGGTATTGCATGTTTTTATTTATAATTACAAAGCTGTGATATACTACCATATTCAGCGGGAGTTTAGAATTTCCCTGCAAACTACACAAGTTGTCAAGTACTTAACATCCATTACTAACACATGCAACCTTAAGTGGCTTAAATGGGCTTTAAGAAAGTTTCACCTCATCTGTGTATGGCAATGCTGACGAATTACTTCAGAACAGATGTTAACGTTTAGCACATTTACTTCCTTGACGTTCATTTGAAAAGAAATCTCTCATGCTGCAAATTATAAGACTGACAGACTGGATAGTAGAAAAATATCTATATTTTTCCTATCAATTAAGCACCTTTGATTTTAGAGTCAATGTCTTTAGTAAAGTATTTGAGAGCCATTAAACATTGTTCATGTCTCTTTAATTACTCTAAACTAAGCATTTACAACTCCACAGGGAGAAATCGTGTTTCCAGTGTCAATGGTTACACAGTTCCCAATGTTAATTCTCTTACTCTTTAAAAATATTTCTTTCAGTAAATATCTGTTCTAAAAGAAAGCATAGGAAGTGTATCAGTCTGTTCTCACATTTCTACATACTACCCGAGACTGGGTAATTTATAAAAGAAAGAAGTTTAATTGACTCACAGTTCGACATGGCTGGCAGGCCCAGAGAAGGTGAAGGGTGAAGCAAGGCCTTTTCTTTGCATGGCGGCAGGCGAGAGAAGAATGAGCAAATAAGAACTTGCCAAACACTTATAAAACCATCAGATCTCGTGAGAACTCACTATCAGGAGAACAGCACGGGGGAACCACCCCCATGATCCAATAATCTCTCACCAGGTTCCTCCCTCAACACCTGGGTATTACAATTCAAGATGAGATTCAGGTGGGAACACAAAGCCTAATCCTATTAGGTAGGGACTGCTCAAGTAGCACATGAAATAGAGCAATGCCTCTCAAACTTCAGCATGCATTAGATTCACCTGATAGATAGGTTCAAACACAGACTCTGGGCCCACCCTCAGAGTTTCTGATTCAGTACTGTGGGGTGAGGCCCAAGTATCTGCATTTCTGACAAGTCCCCAGATGTTGATGCTGAAGTAGCTGCTCTGGGAGCTGCACTTTAAGAATTAATGGTATTGAGTGTATAAACACACCCAATTGTTTTTCTAGGTTAAAAAGTGTTCAATATTTGAAAACGTTTGGGAAAATCCTGCAGAGTAAGTTGTAATCTTGGAGATTTACAACAAAGGTTCTAAGAAGTACTAAAGTTAAAAAAAATTGTTTGATTTTTCTTTTACTCAGTATTTCTCCAAATCATTTGATCAAAAATCCTATTTATCATAAATAATTGACATCTACTTGGACATTTGTAGAAATAGAGTTAGGAAAATTTCTCTCTTAAGATTATTATGTAAACCTTGTCACATGGGACTGCTGGTTTCTGGTTCCATATGTAAGAAGCCTGGAAGCTGCCACTCTGTCCTCACAACAGGTAAAAAGATAAACAGACTGAAAAATCAACAACTTTTCTTAGATCTGAAAGAGAATGGAGGACACGGACAAACTGCTGTTCCCAAGATTGGAAAGACAGATGGGCAAATACTGGGAGCTATTGTTTACCAGAGCAAAGACTCGTGATCTGAAACTACCACAGATAGGTAAACTTGAACTGTAATGGTAAATTCCTGAAAGTTCAGCGTAGACAACTGTGAGAGGTAAAAACTCAAGAGTGGCCCAAGAATAGGAGGGGGGCCCCCAATATGTTGAGATTTAGCTCCAGTGGCTCAACTATATTCTCACACTAAAGACTGGAGAAAAGTCTCCTCATCCTTCTAGCAGGAGACCAAGAAAATAAAATATTTTGAAATATGCTACAGTAGTCTGTTCTTTTTACAAGGTGTGCCCCCAGCTGAAACTACTTAACCAGATCCTAACCTTCTGTGGTGTTTGTTATCAGAGTCCAGCTGACCTGGGAGATAGAAATATCCAATTCAGCTGGGCGCGGTGGCTCACACCTGTAATCCCAGCACTTTGGGAGGCCGAGGCCGGGGGATCATGAGGTCAGGAGGTCGAGACCATCCTGGCTAACACCATGAAACCCGCTCTCTACTAAAAATACAAAAACAAAATTAGCTGGTCGTGGTGGCGGACATCTGTAGTCCCAGCTACTCAGGAGACTGAGACAGGAGAATGGTGTGAACCCAGGAGGCAGAGCTTGCAGTGAGCCAAGATCGTGCCACTGCACTCCAGCCTGGGCGATAGAGAGAGACTCTGTCTCAAAAAAAAAAAAAAAAAAAAAAAAAAAACAAGAAAAGAAATATCCAACTCTAGTGAGCTCTAGCTTTCTAAGTAAGAGGAGGGAAATACCCAATTCCAGCTAATTATAGCTATTCTGTTCCACCTAAGGCAGGAAAAAACTGAGACACACTTGTGAAATTCACGGTCCAGGACATGGGCTTACTAAATGACTGAGATCAAATCATAGGACTATAGAACACTTGTAGGACTGTAGAAATCTTCACCCCACACATTACTAAAGGTCTATTTATAGCAGTTCTTTTTACCTGATATATTATGCCCAGCTATAAAAACATTTTTTTTTTTTTTTTTCCAAAATGGCAGAGACTTTTAGCACGGCTCAGCTACTTGGAAATAGCAAGATAGTGCATAACGATAAACTCTGAGTATTTTTGAAGAAGAAAAATGGGAATCCACTGAAATTGGGAAGGATATCTCAGAGTATCTAAGGGAGCAGAACATGGGCAAACAGCCCTCATGATGTAGTCCAGCTGATACAAATGAGTGAAACCCCAGTATGCAAGAGACGGAGAACTTCCCTCTGACTTGTCTTTTCATTGGGCATCTGAACAACCCAGGCTGAGGGAGAGCACTTTGTTTCTCTCCAGCCCCAGAGCTGACTTGAGGAGAGACTTGGAGATGCTGTAAAGAAAGATAACGGAAAAAGCTGCAGTCATTTTCCCAGACCCAGAACCCAGAGTAGGACACCATTTTAAATCTGGGAGAACATAAAGTCAGCCATTTCCTTGGTGAGTCGGCAGTGTGCCTACACAGGCATTTTAGTTTCAGGCCAGAAATTGAAGTGCCTGCTCTAGAGTTGGGTATAGACCCCCACAGCCAGAACTCTGGAAAGTGCCCCAGCAGTAGGAAGTGGAATTGTATTCTCTCTCATTATAGGCCTGGAGCAGGAGGAGAGCTGCTACACCTGCAGTTTCTTCTGAATTATGAGACTTGCAGCCCAGGACAAACCTGACAACCTGGAACTGGTCTGTACGTGTCATTGCTGGATGCCTCAGACTGTTCCCCTGAGATTATGGTGCAGTGGGGCCCTCTCAACTCCATCCACAGGCATAGATCCAGGCATTTAGGACACCGACTTGCCTGACCCAACAGCCTGGGCTGCCCCACCCTTCCTGGCATTAATCATGGTGCAGGAGGGCCCTTTGCTTCATGCCTAGGCAGATCTCCAGGCATTCAAAGCACCCATTTGCCCAGATTTGCAATCTCAGCTACCATTCCTGTGGATAGATCTGGGTGAAGGGGGACCCTCTGTGCTTCATGCCCAGGCAGATGTCCAGGCATTCAGAGCACCTGCTTGCCTAGATCAGCAGCCAGAGTCCATGCCCAGGCATATCTCCAGGCATTAGGGTCACCCACTTGCTTGGAACAGCAGCCTGAACCTTCCCACCATTGCTGTGGAGAGACCCTGGCACAGGGAGCCCTCCTCAACTCCATGCTAAGCCAAGGCAGATATCCAGGCACCTGGAGCACCCACTCTCCTGGATTAGGAGCTTAGGCTGCCCTCCATCCCCATGCAGAGAACTTGGCAGTGAGGAGCTTTCCAAGCTCCATACCTAGGCAAACCTCTGGGTACTTGGAAGTCATCCTCTGGATTTTCTCTTTGTGTTGGCACTTGTGCCTGCCTTTAGAGACCTTGTAGGTAAACCTGCTTGGTCCAGTCCTGCCCATCTTGCCCCTGACCCCCCAGGGCTAAGAACACAGCTCAGACCACTTACTGTGCACTCCATGAATCAGACTATTGCCTGAGGAAACTGAGAGATTATCCCAGTAAATAAGAATTAAGTACATATTCAGCTGCATCTTAGCCATAAGTCTCATCTACTGGCTTGTAGGTTGAATTGCACAGCCCAGTACAAAACCTGGTGACAAAAGTGAATAAGACTATAGAAGCAAAGCCAAAAGACCTTACCAAGCATTCTCTACCATCAAACCCCTCAGAGGGGAGAAAGAAAATGGAAAGAAGAAAAAATAATAATATAAGGAAAGAAAGAAAAAGAAAAAATCTCACCTGTCCAAAAATAATTTTACAAAATGAGAAATGCCAACATTTCTAGATGAGAAGGAACCAACATAAGTATTCAGACACCATGAAAAATATGAATGTTGTGACACCACAAAGGATCACACTATTTCTACAGCAAGGATCCCTATCCAAAATGGACTCAGACATGACAGATAAACAATTCAAAGCATGAATTGCAAAGAAGCTCAGTGAGATCCAAGACAAGGTTGAAAATAAAAACAAAGAGACATCTAAAGCAATCCAGGAAATAAAGAAAGAGATAAATATCCTAAAAGGATGTTAGAGCACAGCTTCTGGAATTTAAAATAAAAAATTCACTTAAGGAATTTCAAAATATAATTGAAAGTTTTATCAATAGGTTGAACCAAGCAGAAGAAAGAATCTCAAGCTTAAACATCAGTTTTTCAAGCTAACTGAGACAGACAAAAATAAAGAAAAGAGAATATAAGGCCAGGCATGGTGGCTCATGCTTGTAATCCCAGCACTTTGGGAGGCTGAGGTTGGTGTATCATGAGGTCAGGAGATCGAAACCATCCTGGCTAACATGGTGAAACCTCGTCTCTACTAAAAATACAAAAAAATTAGCTGGGCGTGGTGGTGGGCACCTGTAGTACTAGCTACTCAGGAGGCTGAGGGAGGAGAATGGCATGAACCCAGGAGGTGGAGCTTGCAGTGAGATGAGATCACACCACTACACTCCAACCTGGGCGACAGAGTGAGATTCTATCTCAAAAAAAGAAAAAAAAAATAAATAAATAAAAAATAAAGAGTATATAAAATTAACAAGTCTTCAAGAAATATGGAATTATAAATTATTGCCATTCCTGAGAGAGACAGAGAAAAAGAAGTGACCTGGAAAAAAATTGAGGGAATAATTCAAGAAAATTTTCTTGATTTTGCTAAAGAGGTAGCCATCAAGATGCAAGTAATCCAGAGAAACCTGTGAGAGACTATACAAAATGCACATCACTATGGCATAGAGTCACAAGAGTACACAAGGTCAACGCTAAAGCAAAAATCTTAAAGGCAGCTAGAGAAAAATATAAGATTGTATACAAAGGGAACTCCATCAGGCTAACAGCAGATTTCTGAGAAGAGACCTTACAAGCCAGGAGAGATCTGGGGCCTATTTTCAGCATTCTTAAAAAGAAATGAGATTCCAAGCAAGAATTTCATATCCTGCCAAACTAAGCTTTATAAGTGAAAGAGAAATAAATCCTTTTCCAGACACTAATGAAATTCCTTACTACTAAACCAGCCTTACAAAAGATTCTTAAGGGAGTTCTAAACATGGAAATGCAGGAATGATACTTACCACCAAAAAAACACATTCTATTTAGAAGGCATGGAGTGGCAAGACAGATTGAAAAAGAGCCCCATTCATTTGCATCTGCTGTCTTCAAGAGACCAATCTCACACATAATAACAGCCATAGTCTCAAAGTAAAGAGTTGAAGAAAGATCTATCATGTAAATGGAAAATAAAAAAACAGCAGGGATCACTATGCTTGTATCAGATAAAACAGAATTTAAACAAACAAAAGTAAAAAAAGGACATAGAAGGACATTAAACAATGATAAACAGTTCAATTCAACAAGAAGACATAATTATTTTCAATATATATGCACCAAGCAATGGAGCACCTAGATTCACAAAACAAGTACTTCTAGACCTATAAAAAGACTCAGGCAGTCACACAATCATAGTAAGGGACTTCAATATCCATTGACAGCTTTAGACAGATCACTGAGTGAGAAAACTAAAAAATAAATTTTGGACTTAAGTTAAACACATGACCAATTGGATCCCACAGACATCTACAGAATGCTCCACTCATCAATCACAGAATATATGCTCTTCTCATCTGCACCTGGGACATACTCCAAGATTGATCACAAGCTCAGACATAAAGCAAATCTCAATAAATTCAAAAAAAATCAAAATTATACCAACCATACTATTGGATCACAGTGGAATCAAAATAGAAATAGATACCAGAAGATCTCTCAGAACCACACAATTACATTTACATGGAAATTAAACAACCTTCTCCTAAATGACTTTTAGGTAAAAAGGGAAATTGAGGCTGGAATAAAAAAGTTCTTTGAAATAAATAAAAACAGAGATAAAAAATTTCTAAATCTCCGGAATCCAGCAAAAGTAGTGTAAAGAGGAAACTTTATAGCATGAAATTTCTACATAAAAAAAAGATAGATCTCAAATTAACAATCTAACATCGCACGTGGAGGAACTAGAAAAACAAAAACAAACCCAGATATGTAAGGCTGGTTTGCTTGGTTAGCTGAAATATGGAGTAAAAATGGCCCACTGTGAGCAAGGCAGAAACACCTGATCTAACTTGGTTTAATTTGAGAAAGGTATTCAAAGGCTTAGGGAGATTGGGATGATGGAGTTGATAAGTCATTTAGACCTACTCATCTAAGCTGGGAGGGTCCAGAAGATATACCCTTGACTAATGCCTTGCAAAATAGATTTGTGAGGGCAGCACCTGCATCTCTGAAGAACCCTGCAATTGCTGTTCTCTGTATGTCAGAACTAACAGTGGGAACCACAGTCACTCGAGAATAATTGGATCCCGAGGTGGCAGGGACCAAGTGGCAGCACTCAACAGTCAAAGGCAAGGCGGATGTAGCTACTGTAATGGATGGCAGAGAGAAAGTGGCAATCAGAATAGTCTGATTTGTGTAGAGCTCTGACATTAACTAATTGAACATGGTGTTCCTAGAAGTGAAATTGATAGGATGCCTACTGCATTCCCACTTGATTTATATAAGCAGAAATCTTCTAGTTCAAATGAACAAAATAATAATTTGAATTACAGAAACAAAGAATCACCGCCCCTCAATCAATTCTCAGACTTGAGCCAGTTTACAGACTCAGAACCCCTTGAATGAAGGGAAGGATGGTCCTTCCTCTTGAGGAAGGACCCCACTACATTAGCAACAAGTATGCTGTAAATCTTTTTGCCATCCTTCCCCGAGGAGACGTCTGGTCTTTTACCACAGTAACTGTGCTTTGGAGAAAGGGAAATGATTAGACATTTTGGGGACTACTGGACACTGACTCTGACCTGACGTTGATACCAGGCGACCCAAAACATCACTGTGGTCCTCCAGTTACAGTAAGGCTTATGGAGGTCAAGTATTTAATGGAGTTTTAGCTTAGGTCTCACTTAGAATGAGTCCCTGGACTCATCCTGTGGTCATTTCCCCAGTGCCAGAATGCATAATTGGCATAGACATACTTAGCAGCTGGCAGAACCCCCACATTGGCTCCCTGACTGGTACAGTGAGGGCTACTATGGTGGGTAAGCCCAAATGGAAGCCTTTAGAGCTGCCTATACTTAGAAAAATGGTAAATTAAAAACAGTATTGCATCTCTCGTAATGATTGTGAATGGTGCCACCATCAACATCACCAGCAAAATTTTTGCTTCCTGTTCTCATGACATTACGTTCTGCTGGCCTAGAGGTCCTAGTTCTAGAGGGAGGAACTAAGCAGACACAACAATGACTCCATTAAACTGGAAGTTAAGATTGTCACCTGGATACTTTGGGCTCCTCCCACCTTTAAGTCAACAAGCCAAGAAAGGAGTTACAGTGTTGGCTGGGGTGATTTACCCGGACTATCAAGATGAAATCAGTCTACTACTACAAAATGGTGGTAAGAAAGAGTACATGTGGAATACAGGAGATCCATTAGGGTGTCTCTTAGTATTACCATGGCCTGTGATTAAGGTCAGTGGGAAATTACAACAGCCTAATTCAGGCAGGACCACAAATAACCCAGACCCTTCAGGAATGAAGGTTTGGATCACTCAACCAGGAAAAGAACCATGACCTGCTGAGATGCTTGCTGAAGGCAAAGGGAATATAGAATGGGTAGTAGAAGAAGGTAGTCATCTATACCAGCTATGACCACATAACCAGCTGCAGAAACAAGGACTGTAATTGTCATAAGTATTTCCTCCTTCTTTTGTTAAAAAGTTGTTTGTGTGTGTATATGCTTGTACTAAGAAAATATCTTCATTTTATTTCCTTTCTCCTTTACCATATTACATAAGATTTATTGATTTCACATCAGCATTTAAGTATTGTTAACTTTATGTAATAGTATTTGGGTTGGGGATTGGTGCATTTCTGGTTGTACAAAGCATAGTTGTATTATGTTCGGTGTAATTATGACCTTATTATTATCTTTATTTGAAGATGATGCATGATCTCAGGAGATGTGTATGGGTTCAAGTTGACAAGGGATGGACTTGTGATAGTTAATACTGACTGTCAACTTGATTGGATTGAAGGATTTGACCCTAGGTGTGTCTGTGAGGGCATTGCCAAAGGAGATTAACATTTGATTCAGTGGATGGAAAAAGACAGACCCACTCTTAACCTGGGTGGACACAATCTAATCAGCTGCCAGCATGGCTAGAATATAAGCAGGCAGAAAAATGTGAAAAGAGAAACTGTCCTAGCCTCCCAGCCCACATCTTTCTCCCATGCTGGATGCTTCTGCCCTTGAATATCAGATTCCAAGTTCTTCAGTTTTGGAACTAGGACTGGCTGTCCTTGCTCCTCAGCCTGCAGATGGCCTATTTTGGGATCTTGTGATCATGTGAGTTAATACTCAATAAACTCCCCTTTATATATATATATACACACATACACACACACACACACAAACACAAACACACACACACATACATACATATATAATCTATTCCATTAGTTCTGTCTCTCTAGAGAACCCTAATACATATGTCATCATGGAATTGCAGATCAAGAAAACCTTAAGATACCACTATGTGCCTACTAGAATGGCCAAAATCTAAAACACTGACAACACCAAGTGCTGACAAGAATGTGGAATAGCAAGAACTCTCATTAATTGCTGGTAGGAATGCAAAATTGTAGAGCAGATTTTGAAGAGAATTTCATGATCTATTATAATACTAAACATACTGTACCATAAAACCTAGCAATACAAATTATGTCCACACAAAGTCCTGTGCATGGATATTTATAGCAACTTTATTTATATTTTCTAATGTGGTTACCTCAGCCTAGAATCCCAAGACATCCTTCAGTGGGTGATTGGGTTAATAAACTGTAGCATATCTAGACAAGGGAATGTTATTCAGTTCTAAAAGCAAATGAGCTTTTAAGCCATGAAACATGGAGAAACATTAAATAAGTATTACCAAGTGAAAGAATATAAACTAAAAAAAGCTACATGCTGTATGACTTCAACAACATTACATTCTTAAAGAAGCAAAACCACAGTGACAGCAAAAAGATGTCATGTTTAGGGTCTTGGGTGGCCCCTGTTAACCAACTCTCCCAGGGGTGATATGTTCCCTTCAGTCCAATTCACACTAAAGATGAATCTGATATTTATTCTGGGAGTGCTCTTACAAGATGGACAGTGAGAGCTGGTTCATGGGCTGGGCCATATCCAGTCAGGGGTTGGAAGAGTGCTTCACTGGGAGGATCTCCATCTGGAGACCATTCTCAGAGTTTAAGGAATTCTTCCCCCTTTCTTATGCTTACATTCAGTCCAGTCTGTTAACAGGTGTTTGCTTCATAAAGGAAGTTTAAGGCATTCTTAAAAGAGTAAGCTTTGTTTTAAGGTTCACAAAAGTTGTATCTGTGCTGAGGTGGCCTTGTCTCCAGGACAGCAGTGTTTTTAAGTGCTGTCATTATAAATACCTAGTAATCCCTGGGCCAGTAATCTCCAGGCCATGTTATATCGTATTGCTAAATGTCACATAGCATGGGTTCTGCGAGATGTTTGAGTGGGCCTTATGGCCATCTTTAATCTTATAGCCATAAAATATAATTTATAGCATACTACAAAAGATTAGTCGTTTCCAAGCATTAAGAGAGAGAGGGGATGAATAGGTGAAGCATAGAAGATTTTTAGGGAGTGAAAATATTCAGTATGGTACTATATAAATACATGTCATTACATGTTTCTAAACATATAGAATGTATAACACCAAGAGCAAACCCTAATGTAAATTAAACACTTTGGGTGATTATGATGTGTCAATGCAAGATCATCAGTTATAATCAATGTACCACTATGGTGGAGAATGTTGATGACGGAGGAGGATTCACATGTATAGGGGTAAGGTGTGTATGTGAAACCTCTCTACCTTCCTCTTAATTTTGCCATGAACCCAAAACTGCTGTAAAAAGATAAAGTATTCAATAATGAAAAAAAATTTACAGTATCTGAACTAATTTACATTCTCACCCTTCACACAATATACCCATGTAACAAAGCTGCACATGTACTGCCTGAATCTAATATAAAAGTTGAAATTATTTTTAAAAAGAAAATAATAAAAAATAAACAAAAATCTTATAGTAAGCTCCCTTGAGTAACTCATTGTCCACAATCTCCTCCTTTCCTCCCTCCCTTTACCAGAAAGATACTTTGCTGTATTATATATTGATAATTCAAAGGAGCATTAGCCTTTCTTATAGAGAAGGTAGAACATGAACTTAGTTTTAAATAGAATAGTAGTTAGAAATTATAGTGAAGATGTAGCCCATTTTGAACTAGAAAACTAGGCTCAGAGGACATAAAACAAATGGAAACAAATTTGGTTGAAGTGTGAAGTTATGCGGAATAAAAAGAATGATAAAATTTAAGACCAAATCAGACAACTGCACACAGTGATAGCACTTATCAAAAGCTGTTCTAGTACTTTCAGGGAGCTTCAAAGTTTGCTCAGAAGTTTTATTATCTCCAGCTCTAACCTACTGTATTTTATTTTTCCCTCCAGGCCAAATTTTACTTAAGAGAAAGTCTTTTTTTTTCATCCTAGGAATATTTGTGTAAAAGTGTTTTCATAAACATTGTAAGAGAGATATTACACTAGAGGAAAGAAAAAAAGAACTTTCATAGTTTGTCTGATTGAAGAATATGTATGTATTGACGGCCTGAGTAAGTATGAATGAGTGGAATGAAGTTGGGCTTAATTCAATTGATGTTGTTTTCATTAAAGAAGATAACAATACTAGAAAATTTAAAATGCTCTCAGTGCTATATCTTACACTCACTGATTTATTTTTATAAAAGCTATTCACCAATGTCCCAAGGCAGAACATGACCCTATTTTAGTTAGCTTGGGTTGTTATAACAAGATACCATAGACTGTCTTGCTTAAATAATAGAAATTTATTGCTAGCAATTCTGAACGTTGTAAGGTCCAAGATCAAGAGGCTGGTCTGCCTGATTTCTGGTGAGGGTCCTCTTCCTACTTTACAGATTGACAACTTTGTGCTGTACCGTCACATGGCAGAGAGAGGGGGTTAAGGGTGGGTGAGAGATATCTATATGTATGTCTACATCTATAACTATCTATCTATCTATCTATCAATATCTATCTATCTATTAATCTATCTGATTGAGAGAATCTCTCCTCTGTTCTCTCTTCATACAAAAACACTAATCCCATAATGAAGGCTTCACCCTCATGGTCTCATTACCTCCTAAAGTCCCTACCTCTTAATACCCTTGTATTAGGGGTTAGGTTTTAACATATTATTTCTGTGGGAGGGACTAAAATATGCATTTTATAAGAGATCCATTGGAAAAAATATGTCAAACTATTGACTTTCAGCACAAAGGAAGAAGACAGTGACATCAAAAGTGCTCCTTGGAAGTGTAAATATTCTTCGTAAAGCTGAAATATAACAGACCAGACATATTCATTATACCATAGATTATTTTTATCAGATATTTCCAATCAATCAATATTTCCTGATCATCTACCCTATGTCCAATTCTCTACTTTTTCCATGTGTGTAACCAAATAAGATAAATCCCCTTTAAAGGATGGGAATATTGCCCAGCAGTCAAAACGATGTTGGCAATTGTATTAGTTTTCTATTGCTGCATAATACATCATCTCATTTATTTAGCAACTTTCAACAACACACATTTACTACTTCACAGTTTTTGTGGGTCAGGAGTCTGGATGGAACCTAATGGGGTCCTCTGCTTAGGGTGTCAGAGGCTTCAGTTTAGGTATTGGTCAGGCTGCAACATCATCTAAAGGATTTGCTAGAGAAAGATCATCTTCCAAGATCTCGGGTTTTTGGCAGAATTCATTTCTCTTTAGTTGTAGGATGGAGATCTCAGATTTCTTGTTGGTTGTCAACAAGAGGACACCCTTAGCTTCTAGTAGCTGTTCGTGCTTCTTGTCACATTCCCCTCTCCATAGGGCTTCTCACAACAGAAGAGCTTACTTTTGTTTAAGCCAGTGATGAAGAGAGAGTCTTTCTCATTAAGGAATGCCCAGTCCCACTTTTAAGGGATTTTAACTAATTAAGTCATGTTTCTATTGGTTTGAATGTATCCCCCTAAAAGTTTATGTGTTGGAAACTAAATCCCAAATGCAGCAGTTTTTGGAGGTGAGGTCTAACGAGAGGTAATTGGGTCATGGAGGCACAACCCTCATGAATGGATGAATTAACATTGCTGTCCAGGGAGAGGTTATCTTGACAGTAGGTTGTTATAAAGAGAATCTGGCCTCTGGTGCCTTGATCTCTCTTGCTGTTCAACTTTCTCTTATCTGATGATGCAGTAAGAAGATCCTCAATAGATGCCAGCACCATGTTCTTGGACTTCCTAGCCTCCAGAACTGTAAGAAATAAACTTTTATTTTATATAAATTACCTAGTGGTTAGCAATGTTATAGCATCAGAAAATAGACTAAGACACATGCTCATCCAAGATAATCTTATTTTGATTGAATCAAAATTAACTGATTTGGAACCTGTATTACATCTGTAAAATTACTTCACAGTTGACATTTTTTATTGGTTAAAAACAAATGCTACCCACATTACAGGAAATTAGATTATATAAGGCCAGAACCTCACAGGGTAGAGAGTATAAGGGCAAGTTTAGTATTTGCCTATTACAGTAAGTTTAGGCTGTATGTTATTTTTATGGTAAGTTTTAAAGAGTGGGAGAACATTTTACAGTGATTGTTAACTAAAGATAGAAACAAATGGAGATCGTGTCACTGCTCTCCATCCAGTCTGGGCAACAGAGTAAGACCCTGTCTCAAAAAACAAACAAACAAGCAAAAGAACAGAGACTGTTTTAGAAAATGCCCGTGATTGGACCTTACACAAGAGATTATGATTTTATTGTTGTGGAGTAGGACTAATGCATCAGTATTTTTTTTTTTTCTATTTGTTAAGATACATGTGACATAAAAATTTTATAGATTTAAGCTGTATGCTCCCAGGTGGTCTTTGTTCAATCAGGTGAACACAACTGCTTTCAATACTTAGAAAACAGAATGAAAAAGCTAAAGAAGGGGAGAGCTTGTCCAAATGCACACCTGTTTGTAATCTCATTAGAAGAATTTGATAAGATTGCCTAATTAAACAGTTATAGAAGAAAGATTATTGCAATTTTGGAATCACTTTAACTCATATTTTGGTACATATCTGGAACATCTTTAATTCTGTAGTTAGAAAAAATGTTTAATTTAAAAAATAGTTTGTATGTTTCTTTGCTTTCTTCCTTTCTAAATAATTCACCTAAGGGTAAGAGCAAGTTAGTCTTGTGTTAGTGAAATAGTTGCCACCCTGAGTAGAGGAAGAAGATATTCAGACAGGGGGTTGTGGTAGTGGCCAAGCATGGAATGGTAGAGTCTAAGAAAGGGGCAGAGGCAGAGAGTGTTCACACTAGATATAGTCATCAACAGATTTTTACATACATAAGAGCTGAGTCTATTTACATTGATACATATTGAGCAGATCTATTTCTCACTGTTAGAAAGGAAAGCTATAAATATAAAAAGAAAAATAATCTATGATATTGATTGGAATTAGTGTTATCAGTGTGAACTCATGGTTTTATATACATGCACATACACATGCACACACAAATGCACACATATTTTCTGTCCCCTTAACTGAAAGGGTCTGGGAGAAGTGACACCTCAATAAAATGAGCTCATTTAGCACCTGAATCTTGGCTTCTAAATATTAATATAATTATCATTAACAAGAACCAAGGTTTCTTGAGGAAATCACTAATTTTAGGAGTAGAACAGTAAAAGATGAGCCTGGAATGTCATGTTGTAAAGGAAAACATCAAAGAATGTTGAAGACATGTCAAAAGAACACAGATGCCAGCTTGAAGAGACTCCCATTTTTAAAATCTGGTATGATTTAAATATTAACATAAATAAATATATAAATTACATAAATGAATGAATAAAAAATAGAAGATAAATCTTCCTTTATGGAAGAAAATTATGTATATAGAAGGAATGAAGGAATTAAAAATGCACCATCTGGTAAACATCATAGAACTTGATACAGGCCAGAATAATCATGGATGCTAAAAATGGTGCTTAAAATTTTGATAAGAATCAGTGTCTTAGAGTGTTTTGTGTTGCTATAAAGGATACCTAAGCCTGGGAAATTTATAAAGAAAGAAGGTTTATTTGATCCACAATTCTGATGGCCAGAAAAGTTCAAGATTGGGCACCTGGTCAGGGCCTCAGGCCATTTCCATTTGTGGCAGAAGGTAAATGAGACCTGCCGTGTGCACATACCACATAGCAAGAGAGTAATCAAGCAAGAGAGGAGCGAGATGCTAGGCACCTTTTAACAACCAGGTCTCTTGCAAGAGCTCTTTTACCCCTGAGAGAGGACATTAGTCTATTCATAAGGCATCTACTTCTGTGACCCATGCACCTCCCATTAAGCCTCATCTTTCAACAGCTCTGCAGTGGGAATTACATTTCAACATAAAGATTGAAGGCTACAAACATCCAAAGTATAGCAACCAGGATACTTACCTAGGCTCAAACTATTTCCCCATGAAAATTAACACACCAACAACAAACTTAAGTAATCATAAAAGGAAAAGGACAAACTTTAAATTAGATAATCACAGTAAACAAAACCCTAATCAAATGATCAACTTTATATCACAAGCACTGGGACAAAGTCCAACACAGGATTCAGTGACTAAATTAGTATGTATTACCTGAATCTAATCATGAGGAATTATAAGAGAAATTGAATGTATTTCTATAAAATAGCTCTGCAAGTCTATTCTTCAAGTGTTACAATCATGAAAGTCAATGGAAGAACGAGCAACTGTTCCAGATTTATTGAGAATAAAGAAACATGACTAAATACAACTGACAATTGTTTGGATATTTCACTATACATTTTATTATTGGACAACTTAAAATACTTGAATGGGGTTTGTATATTCATTGGTATATTAGCTTACTAGGACTTCTATAATAAAATAACAGACTGGGTAGCTTAAACAATTAAAAAACTACTTTTTTCATAGCACTAGAAGCTGGATTTCCAAGATCAAGGTGCTGGCAATGTTGATATCTCCTGAGGCTTTTCTTTTTGGCTTCCAGATTTCTTCCTTCTTGTTGCTTGTTTACTTAATCATTTCTCTGTGCATCTGTACCCTTAGTGTCTCTTTTCATGTCTGAATTTTCTCTTTTCATAAGGACACCCATCAGATTGGATTAGACAGGCCTCATCTTAATATCCTCTTTAAAAGCCTTATCTCCAAATAGAATCATATTCTGAGGTACTTGGGGTTGGAACTTCAATGTGTGAATTTTGAGAGAAATACAATTCAATTTATAACAGAGGATATTTGTTTTCCAGTATTAACTTCCTGATTTTGATGGTCATATTGTGGTTATGTTAGAAAATGTCCTTGTTTTCAGGAATTGCACACTTAGGAATTTGGGGATGGAATATCAAATCTTTAAACTGCTCACAACTGGTTCAGAAAAAAACCAAAAAGTTATTGGTACTCTCCATTCAAAAAAAGTAAAAGAAGAAAGGTAAGACCAATAAGAAACAGAAGCTTATGAGAGGCAGTATTGAAGACGAATCAATGTCATTCTAGGGAAAAGAAGTGTGACAGCGATGATATTTGCTAAGTGACCACCACATGTTTTCCTAGGCTATAGCTCATGTTTTAAACCATGGTAAAATTGAATACAGATGGAATTACATTTTTCTCTGACCCTACAGAAAGAAGGGATAAAGTTCTAGCTCAATATAGTCAGGAAAGATGAAAGACTTTTGGCGCCAGAGGCATTAAACATTACATCAACTTCTGACATTGTAAGTGGAGAGCTCTGATAGATAGAAACCATTGTAGTTGGCTATGTACAAAAACTGGACACGTCAGAGTGGAGGGTAAGTTAAAATAATTTCTGGAAAGCACAGAAGATAAATTCAATATTAATTAATAATTGATAGCACTTGACAGCATATAAAATATATAAAGAGAAAACACCTAATTTTCCTATATACTGATCATTTCTCCTTTCAACAATAATATTGTATAATATTTAATCGTATTCAAGACAATTAATTGATCAGTGTCCTAGGCTGTGTGTATATGACATTCTGAAGAATATAACAACTTCTTTCAAATAAAAAACTTACCATCTGATGGTGAAGATTTTTTTAAAAAGATACTGCAGTATTTTTACATAAAGTCAGATAAAGCCTGTTTTATTATGTGGTGGGTTAGGAAGGTGAGAAAGTGTGCCAACTACTCTGTGTGCCATGCCCTTTCTCCTTCAGGCTTTTTTTATGCCAAAAATATTTTTCCTTCCCATTCCTGTGCCCCTATTCATTTGACTACCTCCTGTGCAGCTGTAAGTGCTTAGCAGCATAGATTCTATTTTGTATAACATAAGGAGTCATTACAAGATTTTGAGCAGCAAATTGAAATAATCAGAATTCTAACCTGGAGCTCATTAATTATTTCAACCAATGATTTGCTAAGTCCTAGGCACCCTTGGCTTCATGTCTTCAAGGTTGTCTTTCCTGACATCCTGAACCTGGGATGTATGACTGTCTTTTAGTTGCCTAGAACCCTATATTAGAACTACAAATACATAGGTATCATAGTGATTTGCTTGCTTGTCTGAGAACTCTACTAGCTTTTATGTCTAATTATGTTTCATTGACTTGTATCTTCACACATAGCCCAATGCTTCATACATTAGAGTTTGCAAAAACTATTTGATGAAGAATGAAAACCTGCTAAAAATACTTTAACCAAAGAGTTTTTAAACTCAAATACATTTCTTTCACTTGGAGAATTACTCATGGATTATGTAAAATTTGAGCTGGTTTTTATGATTTGAAAGGTTGGAGGAAGAGGAAAAGGGATTCTAGGCTGAGGTAACCACATTGTGCTAAGTCATCCAATGGTAAGGTGTGCTGTGAGACAATCCATTTTAATTGGATTGAGAGTTTAGTCTAACTAGAATGCACACTTTTTCAGGTATTATACTAGATACCTTTGGAGTAAAGATTTGGGGCTAGATTATAGAACATAATAATATTATGTTTACAAGTACAAACTCTTATAAGTCAGGAAGATTTGCAATTCATTTTGTATAGTGAATTTCAACTTTTCCTGACCTAATCATGGTCAACTAAATTAAGCACATTTTAACAACAGGTACCTAAAAGGTAGAAGCTGTTTTTTGTCTGAAAATTCTACTACCCTATGTGTCTAATCATGTTTCCTTGACTGACTCTTGGATCTTCACACCTAGCCCAATGCCTCATACATCAGAGTTTGAAATAACTATTTGATGAAGAATGAAAACCTGCTGAAAATAGTTACAATCAAAGGGTTTTACAACTCAAAGACATTTGAGTTTATTGGGAGCAAGAGTGAAAATAAAAGAATTTATGTGTCATGAACTGTACAACTCTTTCCATTTCATTCTTCTGTCAATGGTTCTAGAGGAGGAGTTTGTTCTTTCGGTTTACTTTGTCTCAGGAAGACTGCACCCTCTGCTGGAAGTGGTGTTAGTGGCTCTTTTTGAAGGATGCTTTACCTACGCAGGCCCCTACCTCTAAAGCCAGGGAGAGTTGGAGGCTTAGGTTTGGATTTTAGTTAAACTTATGATAGGGATGGTCTAATCCTAGTAGTCCTGATTTGTGAACAGAGCTCGGGCATTTAAAAAGTCTCTCCAGATTCTACTAATTAGATTAGGATCAACTTTCACCGTTTATTTTCCCTAAATACAGTGGTATAAAGGCAGAACTTACACCTCATTGGTCTATTTTCTCTTAAACCTCTGCCAAAGAAATGTACATGAAGTGGGGGAGGGTTAATTAATATTGATTGAATTACTTTAATTGTATCTACCTTCACTTACTTAGAGTATTGTACCTGATAGATTAGATTAGAACATTTCTCTGGCTTCTTAGTTTTTCTGACCAGTAAAAAGAAAGCTTTGATTCATAATATATTTAGGGCTAAATATATTAACAGTCTAATCCTGAACTTCACTTGTATTTTCAAGGAAAGAAAATCACACCAATATTCTGACCATGAAAATGTCCCAGTGCTTTCCTTCTTTATTCCAACTCCTAAGAGTACCCTATAAAACGCAGGACTTATAAAAATATTAGCCATATTTTTAAGCTGGAAAATCTTGCTCTGGATTGGCAAGTACTGGAATTATAGGCATAAGGACTAGAGAAAGATAATGAGCTTCTGAAGTAATCACCCTGTCCATCCTCCCTTATTGAAATGACGATGAATATCCCAGTGAGTGTCAAAGGCAGTCTGGTTTCTTTTTCATTTTGTTGCAGGCCCGGGATTCAGGAACTTCCTTAGTATCACCAAAAATCAACTGAGCCCCCTTGGCATATCTCCTTGATAACTGATGCATGCTTAAAACCCATTCAAAAAGATTTCCTAAGCATTAACACAACAGTTGCATTTTAATATTTTTAATGGCAGTCATTGAAACAGGTTTATTTTTAAATATATGTAGAAAAATACAAAGCACAGGATCATTATATTCTAATTGTAAAAGTGAAATATTGGGAATGAAGTTTTAATTGTGTGTGTTTGCAATCAAAATAATGCAAAATCGAAAGAATCAAAGAAATGCAGGGTTGGAAGGGCTACTAAATAAAAGAGAGGCACACTGAATAATAAGAACTCAAACAATGTACAGTTTTTTAATACTGGTATACTATCTTTATTCATAGTATATTAGCAATTTTAAAAAGGCTTTTTTTCTAGAATAATCAAAAAATTCAAAAGCAAACTGAAGTTTCTATGGAAATGTTAGTGTTAGTAAATTAACTGAAGCTTAATAATAAATCACAATGTGGACTTGCTGAGCACTTACTAAGCACCATAGACTGATGAACCTATTTAATCCTTACAACAATTATATCAGTTATGTACTATTATGATCCTAACTTTATAGATTAAAAAAAAATCTGAGACATGAAGATATGTATCTTGTCCAAAGTCATACACTCTTAGTAAGTGTCAGAGTAGGAATCTGAATCACAGAAATCTGGCACTAGAGCTTGTGTTCTTAACCACCACGCTATATGCATTTGCTCCTCTGAGCCTAGAAACAGTGGGGACCATACTTGCCAGTGCAAGCTGCCAGAAGTCAGTAGCCAAGTGGCGGAGAGAGTACAGGAGCATCAGCTGTTGAGAGGCTCAGAAGCATTCAAGCTGCTACTACCTTATAGTGCAAGGGAGTAGAAATGAGAGACAGGAAACTGAATGCTGATCTAAGAGGTCTCTACCTCACTTGAGTTCTATTGCCAGAAAAATAAATGTGCAGAATTTAATGAAGTTGCCAAATAAATTCATTTCTACTGAGATCAAAATAGGTTTTCTAATACTGAGTGATAAAAACAAACCCTTCCTCTGAAATATCTACACTGTTTGCTGTTAGAGGGCATTCTCAGTCCTCTATCTAAAGCATTTTTCAAAAAGAGTAGTAAGCAGAAATGTCCAGTGAGAAGAAATGGCCGGTACAAATCTAAGGGAGAGACCCAGAAGCTAGAATACCTGAAGTATCATCTTATTTCTGCCACTCACTACCTATGAAAACATGCATGTGTTGCCTAACCTCTCAGTGCATCACTGTCCTTGTTTATAATATAGAAACAATAGCACATTCACAGTCATCTTTTAAAAAGATGATCATCTTGGTGGCTCAAAGTGCAGAATGTGTAATGGGAAATTTTGTGAGTCTGAAAATATTTTTAAAGGACTAATACGCTAGAGAATTTAATATATTTTCTTTCCAAATCTTATTAAAATTTAAACTTCTAACTATTCCCAGAGTGAGCTAATAGCAATTTCTCCTTATTTTTTCCTTCATCTAGTTTATCTTAATTGACCTTTCTTAGTCCCACAAAAATTTCCTACACTCAGAGGTGGCATTTAGCAGGAATATACCTACATACCTGAAAGATATTCTCTTTGTCAGTGCCCATGCCGTTCCTATTGTTAATACTGTGTTAATATTGTGATATATTGAATATCACCCTTGCTTTTATTAATATTATGATTTTTGTCTTACTCATTAATTGTCCTTTTATTTCTTTTCAAGGATTCTCATCATCCAGAAGTCATACCAGGTAATTTGGATGAACATCAGCTCCTTTCTCATTTCCTAACCAATGTTGAACTGCAAATCTCACCCTCCCTCTGAATATCCTTTAGAATCAATGTGAAAAATAAATATCCTGGAACTGTCATGTTCACAGGGCAAGGACTGGTTTTGGTGTGAAACTTTGCCCTGATCCTGAACACTCAAGAGAAGTATGCATCTTTAGTGCTATAAGGGATCTGGGAAGTCATCTAGATCAATCCCTTCCTTTTATTGGAAAGAAAACCAAGGCCCGAGCATTTAAGTGTGTCATTCAAAGTCACAGAGGCTCTCCAGAGAAGAAGCAAGAATGGCAATCTCAGATCAATGGATGTGAATACTTTCGGTCACATCTGAAGAGCAAATTCTCTTGCTAACCTTTCTCCCTAGTCTGTCACCCTTTTTTCTAGTTTACATAACTAGTACTCCTACTGTGTGCCAAGATAAATTTAAATACATTAATATTTAATTTACACAATCATTTTACAAGGTAGAGACAGTGGGAGAACGGCCTTGAAGAACAAAAAGAAATAGGTAAATTTGTATTTTGCTTCTATATTACAAATTAGGAAAGTGATTAATAGAAAGGATAAGCAACTTATGCATGTTTTCACTGGTATTGAGCCTCAGAAATGAGATGATAATGGACACGGTATTTCAAGTCCTGAGAATACCAAGGAAATGAGTATTGATGGCGAACAAAAGAGGATCAAGACTGAGCCCCAGACACACCAATGTGAAGGATTGGAGAGAAGAGAATAAATCAGCAGAAATACCTGATAATGAGGAATCGCTGAGTCATAAGTGACCTCAAAAATATATAGGGTCCTGGAAAATAAAGAGCTAGAGAGTATTTTGATAAGGAGGGCGTGATAAACTGTTTGGAAATCTGATGTTAGATCAAGGAAGATGAAGAAAGAACACTGACCTTTGCATTTAGCAACATGAAGGGTACTCATGATGTTTACATAGCAGTTTCATTGAGAAGTTAAAAGTTGGATTAGGGTAGATTAAGCAGAGAAAGGGAAAATAATTGAAGACAAGTATAGCAGCTCTGGAGGAATTTAACTGAAAAGGAGATGAGGTTGTAGTTCTTAAGGTTTCATTTGTAATAACTGGAGGATGTTTTATGAGGAAGGGCATCATCCAAGCACTGAACCTTGGATAAATGGCTATATTTCATAAGTGATGAAATAACTAAAGCCAGATATAAGAAAATGAGCAATTAGAAGAGATTGTATAGAAGTTAAGAATGAGAATGACAAATTATATTTCTTATATGGGTTTTGGAATAACATAGGTTAAAATTTGAATAAAACTGATTTATGAAGACTATTGAGCAAAGTCATGCTCCTGTAGAGGTGGTCTGTTTGAGGCTACTGAATGCCAGTGACTGAGATAAATCACTTGAGAATTGCCAGCTGTCCAGTCAAAGACATCCCAACAGGGTGGCACTATTTTGGTGAATTCATTACAGCCTAACAGTCAGAATTGGACTCGTGCTAATGAATACACAGAGAATGCAAATTTAATTATTTAAATTAGGCACATTCTCCAGTGACTAATGCTCAGAACATTATCATATTTTACCTTTCAGTCCCATTATTTCTTTTGTTTTTAGTCTATCTCCCTTCTCTTCATATATTCTTCAAGCTCTATGAACACAGTTAAATGTAATTATTTTAATATGTGTTTCCTTAGTTACAGTCAAGTCCAGTCATGCTTCCCTAAGAGCATTCTTAACTCACCTTGATCAAATTATAGATGCATGAAGAATGTCTCTTAAATAAAATGATTTAGAAAAATGTGCCAATGATTACACTTATTCTAAATGTTGAAGCTCCCTAATTAATTGACCACAGGGTATCTTTTACTTCAGTACTGGAAGAATGTTGTACATACTTCTGTAATGCTTATGAATAGTGATTAGGTTCTCCATTATGGTCCTGTTGGATGTCAGTCATCCAGAGGATAGACAGGACCAGAAAAGCCAGAAAATAATAATATTTCTCTAGGTTCCCTTTTTACATGTCAAGGAAAGATATTTAGGCATGTATTCCTAGGAAAAAAGTACTAAATAGCACCAGTGAGATGACAGTCTTCTGAAAAGGAGCACTGTCTATCAATTTGGTACTGCATTTTGTTACTAGCAACAGACATGAAAAAAAAAATCAACTCAGTGAAATAAACTAAAATGTGAAAAAGCAAATAATGTAGGGTAGGTGTGATGACTCCATAATGCACAACACTTAGGCTGTCTCTTCTCTGCTCAACATATTTTGCAAGTGACTTTCATCCTCAAGACCATCTCATTGCCATTGGTAATCACTGTAGCTCCAGCTGTCATGTCTTCATGAGAGGCAGAAGGACTATAAAATACTGCCAGGTAAATTCAGTTCATAATAAAAAGTTTTCCAGAAGTCTTATCTAAAACTTCCACCTACACCTTATTGGCCATGACTTGGTTCTGCTCAAATCATTGGAAATATAAAGTTTTATAGATGGACACAATGCCACTCCCCAAAAATCAGGATTTTGCTGCAAATGAAAAGAATGGATTTGGGGTGGGAAATAAACTTTCACCAAGGTTAAACTGGCTTCTGTGTTCTTTTGGGGATTATTTTTTAGAAATCTGATGATCTAACTCTTCACTAAGGCCTTCATTTCATTTCAATTTGTTACATCTAAGGTTTTAATTTTATTTAAATGTTTCTGATTGGTTTCTGATATTGCTATATTTAACCATATATTTAAGAGTGGTGCTCTAAGGATAGGTTATTTGCAAACTCACTGTTTACATTGAGAGTCAATTTTCTTTTTACTGTTTTGAAAAATATTTTTCAGACATATTTTGTTAAGAGCTACCCCCCAAACTTATACAGTGCTTTTGGCAAAATAAATCATTTATTCCATACATAGTCTTCCATATAGTAATTTTTATCTCATTATGTTAAATACCATTGCCACAACAAGTTTGCCGAGTCTTTGTGTAATCTATCTTTCCAAAGCTTAAATGATTTATAGTACTCCAATAACCATGATTATTAACTTGGCCCTCCAGGTTTGTTTACTATACAGTCTTCTTCCAAATACAAGGACATAAAATTTTTACTCATACAATTCTCAAAATTTTAATAACGTTATCTTTCTAATTTACCTGTTTAAAATAGTTGTTGGTTCATGACGATGGCACTTACATGCGGATGTGAGTTTTTTGCCTTTCTGTTATAATACAAAATAATAAATATTTGTAAAATGTTCATATCTACTAGGAAGTTGAAGTCCAATTTTAGACTACACTTTTTTTGCTAATTAATAATATATACTTACCAAATACTTATTCTGTATCAGAATAGTAATACTTTACAGAAATACAAACATCAGTAATAGTCCTGATTTAATGGCAAAACATGTAAACTAACACTGCAGCATGACGAGTGCTGTAATAGGGGCATCAGCTAGAACAGTGGCCCAATGTTGGCATGATTTCTTTTTATGAGAATCAGAGCAATGGCTCTCAGCACTTACACTTTCTCAGAATCAACTTCGGGAATTAAAACAGACACTGGGGCCTCACTTGTAAAGATCTAGAGATTTCTCAAATGATTTTAAGTAACAGGTTGGGGAGGGTAGATATCGGATTAAAGAAAGCAATACTTGTGCTGATTCTTGAGAGTGGGATAAGAGTTTTCCCAGGAAAGGACATATTAGGCAAATATAAAAGCAAATTTAGGCCGGTCATGGTGGCTCACACCTATAATCTCAGCATTGTGGGAAGCTGAGGCAGGAGAATGATGGGAGCCCAGGAGTTCAATACCAGCCTTGTCAACATAGGGAACATGGGGAAACTTTGTATCTACACACACACACACACACACACACACACACAAAATAGGTGGGCGTGGTGGTTTCACCTGTAGTCCCAGCTACTCAGGAGGCTAAGGTGGGAGGATGGCTTGAGTTCAGGAGGTTGAGACGGCAGTGAGCTGTGATCCTGCAATCACATTTCAGCCTGGGTAGGTGACAGAGCAAGAGCCTGTCTTGGAAAAAAAAATAACAAAGGAAATATGATCACCAATGGAGGCACTGTAAGTGACTGTTTCAGTGTAGCAAGAATAACAGGGAAGAGCAGAGTTGATTTGAGCCTGGTTTTAGATGTGGACAGAATTAGAGGCACTCCTATTTGCCACACATGAAAGTTTGAAACTGTCCATAAGCCCAACATTTTTCAAATTGTGTTCATTAATTATTTACAGGCTCCTTGTCTAGGCCACAGAATTTATGAACAAATAGGTTTGGAAAATGCTGCATACTATTCTTTCTTCCTGGATATTCAACATGCCTAAAACTTCAAAATACCCTGAGAGGCTGACAGCAATGGAAATAATTATGTCTGCAATTTCCTAAGCTTATTTATCTATGGAATGTTGTTTCTCTTCCCCTAATCCCATTTTGATTTTTCGATTGATATTCTTTGGGACACAATATAAAATATATTGTTATGAGCTAGACAGAAAGTTGTGAATAGGGCATTAAATCAATGCACTTAGTGGGTCTCAGAAATCCATTTTAGTTGTCATATTAAATGGGGAGCTTGGGGCCGGGTGCGGTGGCTCAAGCCTGTAATCCCAGCACTTTGGGAGGCCGAGACGGGTGGATCACGAGGTCAGGAGATCGAGACCATCCTGGCTAACACTGTGAAACCCCGTCTCTACTAAAAATACAAAAAACTAGCAGGGCGAGGTGGCGGGCGCCTGTAGTCCCAGCTACTTGGGAGGCTGAGGCAGGAGAATGGCGGGAACCCGGGAGGCAGAGCTTGCAGTGAGCTGAGATCCGGCCACTGCACTCCAGCCTGGGCGATAGAGCGAGACTCCGTCTCAAAAAAAAAAAAATAAATAAAAAAAAAAAAATAAATGGGGAGCTTGGTAATACTGGAGACCTGAAACCAGTTAACATGCTATTGTACCATTCTAAAAAGAGGATTGAAAGTTCCTAAGCAAAGAAATGTAAGTGGAGGGGAAAAAAAGAGAAAGGATTTGAGAGATTTTTTTTTTTAAAAAAAGAGAGTATGAGAGGATTTATGAATAATGAAATAAGAAAGAGTCATTCAGGAACAGGTAATAAAGACCAAATTCCTGCAGAAGAGAACAGGTGATATTTAAATGGGAATACTTGCATATCCATATGAGACAATCATAGTCTTGCGGAAGATGCTTTAGTTTGAGTGGAAAGAGACAGATGGCTATTAGTAGTGATCAAAGTTTCCTGATATAAAATAGTGAAAAATGCAAAGCAAATGTTTTAGCTTAAAATGGTATTATTTCCCTCATAAGAACACTTGATTATAATGTAATTCAGCAATAAAAGTATGATTTTTGACATAAATGTGATTTAAAAATGTCTTTGGAACGTACGTATTTTGTCAGTGAGGTAGTACTGGTAGTACCAGGATGAGACTGAGAAATTGCATGAACTCTCAGTCTGAACAAAGAATATATGGCAAAAATGTGATCTGAGAAATAATACGCCAGTGATGGACTAGAAACCAGAAGATGATGGCTTGATATATTTCTGCAGCACGTGTGAGCATAATAGAGAACGAAGAAGCAAGTCTTTATTAGTAAGTTCTATTTTCAGGACCTTAGTGCTAAATTATATATTTGGTCCAATATTGCAGTATTTGAAGGACAGAGGATCCATAAATCCTAAACTTTTATTATTGGATACCCTCCTATTTATTTTTAATTTTTTTTAGCATAAAATTCTCTCAATCTGTGTGCCATTACCATAAGTTGTTCATCAATCTCAATGAAAATTAGGTGTTTCTATCACCCTAATGAGCTTAGAATTTTGGAGATTAGTGATTGCTGGTAAAAATACAGGTTTTCATCATTTTTTGTAATACACATAATGAGGTAAAACTAACAATTTAATATGTGTCTATTATGCCTTTGAGTGGGTCTTACATTTATTAAAATACAGACTGTAGGAGTATTTATGTGTCACAATTGAAATAATGTCAGGTTAAGTAAACATTTTCGCTGTCTCCAATATTATAAAAATATAAACCTTAGACTATAAACAAAATTTATATTAATATCTACCCTTAATACTTTGAGTGTAAAATACCTAATTTCAATCAAATATTTTTAAAACCAAGGACTCAAACATGATAGTATGAACATATTGAGTATGAATGAGTGTTTCAATATGAATATATTTGGCTATCTAATGAATACATGGCAATGTGTAGCAATGTCTGTGAAATCTTGGGTGTTTTTTTCCATTTTCCTTTCTTGCCTTTCTTTTGATCATAAGCAGAAACAGACAGTTCATGTTACAGAAGTATAGGCCCATCTGCTTCTCATTTTGACTTTCTTTGTTTTTAAAGTTCTAAACTAATTTTTAGACTAATTGTAAAGCTGATCAAAAATAACTTTAATTTTTAAATTTGGTGTGAAAAAGCCAAAAATTATTGTCTCAACTTACATATTTTTGTGAAAGTATCTGATATTTCATCATCAATTTGTTTCTCTTCCAGGGAAAATTAATATTGACTTTATAGATTTCCACTGTCATAAATAGAATAAAAATAACAGATAAGGAAACATTAATATATTCTGATTAATGTATCAATATACTATTAATATATATCACATTAATAGGTATTCACATAAATTTCTTAATGATGTGAACCTAATTTTATCTTCAAATAACCATTATTATCATCTATAAATAGATTCCATCTATTCCAATAATAAAATTAACTATGTATATACATTTTTTGCTGGTTTTTGTTCATTTGTTTACTTTTCCTTTATTAACTGATTATTTAGCAGAATGGTGTCTACTGATAAAAGAGTGCTAAATTAATTGTCTTTATGTTGAAGGATTCAGCTGTAAGAAAAACTAAAATTGTCATTATTAATTTAATAAATATGTTTAAGTTATTTAGTTGTGTCATAATGAACAGTTATAAATGACATTAAAGAAATCAAAATAGCATTTTGATTTCTGTCATGCACTGTCCTTGTTTATATGATTTAAGTATATTACTTCCATTGAGATTGGGGGATTCTGTGGGAAAGATTTCGGAGAGTAACTCTGAAAAACTCTAAATAAATTTTTTTATTTTATTAAAAAAAAGAAAAAGAAAAATGAAATAACCAGCAGAATCTATTTTCTTAACTATTCCATCAGTGAAATAAGGACCAAGTGCTATATATGGAAAGCAAAAAACAAACCAAATAAAACACACACACACACACACACACACACACACACACACATCAGATGACTCATAGCATCCAGGATTGTGATGACTGAAAATATTTCAAGGGAAGCACTTGTGAGTGCTAGTCAGTATTATCAACAGTTCTCAGGTAAAAGATTCTTGCTCAGCACCATGACTTGATTCACACTGTATTTTGGAGAATGGCGAGAGAAACATGTAGCATAGAAGATGCTTTTCTGTAGGTTTTAAAGAGGAAATAAATTAGTTCAGTAGATTTGCAGGAGAGTGGGAGAAACTAAAACATAAATCACAATTACAATATTCCTGAATATTTTCCATAATGCGAGTAGAAAGGTTTTGTATTCTAAAATCATTCAGAGATTTTTAGAGCTCTGTCTCTGAATATGAAGGAAACGTGTTTCTTGGCTATTAAAATTCTTAGCATAACTAGGTAGTAATTGTATTTGTCTTATTTTTCAGATATTCCCAGAAGAAGAGGGAAGAGAAAAATGTCTGAGTGGGAACATTTAAACACAGTGAATTAATTCATAAGTGATATTGTGGATTATAATGTTACTTTCACAATACGTTGTTACATTCCCATGCAGGGTTTTGTCAAGTATGCAGGTCATTAATGTCTACATGACTGGTCCTATGGTGGATAAAGCAAATTGGACTCTCAATTAAGTTGGACCTATATTATTTACAGTCACAAATACCAGGCAATTAGGCCATCAATAATTATTTCTTATAGAATTATATGTTTTGTAGAATATATGTATATTATAAAAACCATATATATAAAACTATGACTTAATTATCTGCTTGACATCTTACTTTGGTATACTTTACAGTGGTGAGAACTTGTCTGGAATTTGTTGAACAGTCTTTACTTACCAAGCAGCCAGAGAAAAGTTTGGCTGACCTCCAAGCAAGCTGCACAAGCTCAAGCTCATTAAAGGCTCATAAAGATACATTAGGTATTACAAAGGATCTGGCCATGGTCCCCATGGTTCTAGCTGCCGCTGGTTTCCCACAGAGCCCTAGTACAATCTGTAGTGTGCCTGGAAGAGCACAGACGGATTCTGTACACTTTGTGGTCTGAATATTCTTCACCTAATGACAACAGATGTGGTAGGTAGAATAATACTCCCTCCCACCAAAAACAAAAGCAGCAGCAGCAAAACACATAGATGTCTACCTTCTAACCTATGGAACCTGGTAATATATTAATTACAGGGTAAAATGGTATTAAGATTGCCGTTGAAATGAAAGTTGCTAGTCATTTTACCTTAACATAGGGAAGTAATTCCGGATTATGTCAGTGGACCCAATGTAATTACTGGGATCCATAAAGTGGAAGACAGAATTGAAAGAGAGAACCATATAGTATCATGAAAACATCTTGGTCTGATGTTACTGACTTTGAAGATGGAGGAAGGGGGCCATGAGTCAGCTAAGGAAAGAAAGTGGCCCTATATAAGCTGGAAAAGGCGAGAAAACAGTTCTTGTCTAATGGAGTAAATCCCATGACATAAATGGATGTATGAGTTTCCTTGCCATTCAGCAGATTGGCATGTACTTGGTACCTCATTCTTCGTAGCAAGCACCAGAATAGTTTTACAGAGAACTGTGTTGGAAATTTCCTAATCTGTATGTTTCATTTTGAGGCTACTACTGTATCACCGCTGATATTGTTTCCAGTCCTTGACTGATCTCTGAAGCTTCACATTTGAAAGACTATTATAGCTACAGTAGTACGTGGTCAATCTTATGTTTGTTTGATTAAAGTATTGTAGAGACCAATATGCAGGAGCTAGCAAAGTAGTAATCATCTATTCTGAGGTCAAGCAGGATAACTACTCTTCCTAAGAATGTTTCATCTTCCCTTGAGAGAAGTTCTGGCAAGGTAGGTGGTTGGCAACAAACAGAGACTCTTATATGATGATCCTGAAATCTGTCTCTAATTTCTGCTCTTCTTTATTTTATCAATGAGACAATGATGAAATTTTATATTTCATAAGATTTTAAGGATGTTACCACTTGTGAAACTAAATGTATTCACAAAACAGTTTTGGTTTATGAGTTTGAATTCACACTCTTGAACATAAGATCTAATCTTAATGTATATAGTCTTTCTAGTCTTAAAATTGGAAGGAGCATAACATGTTCCAAATTACAGATAACATACATTACAAATTACATGTATTACAAACATAAATAATTTTTCAATTTAAACATGTCTCAAGAGCATTTTTTATGGTTTCCCTATTCTTCTTTCAATATAATGTGCCTTGGTGATAAAATAGAGAAATACCTACATAAATGTAAAGGGAAATTAATCCATATGGCTATGATAATATAGATTATTGTCATAATATTTTGACTATAACAGGTAATTTCTAAAAATTAAAAAAGGATTTTATTTCAACACAATAATTTTTATAATTCACATCTTGATTTTCAGTAAATTACTGTTTCTCAATGGATAATTTGATAAATATCAATATCTCATAGCAATGGCAGATTGCAGTTATTATATAAAAGCAGTCTTTTTGAAATATTTATCATCTCCTGATATTTAGGCTTAACTACACCCATAAGGCTGCATACCTATTAACACTTTATAAAGGATAAATGAAATTGTAAATGCTTACAATTTGATTTTTTCTTAATTAATATCATTAAGTTATGCAAAGCCTGGAGAGTGAAGTATATCTTACCAATTCATGAGACAGTGTCCTCTATTTGCTACTTCTAGTATGTGTTTAGTTGTCATTTCTGCCAGAATTGAAAATACTGAAGGGCTGTTACTGGAAGGGGGTGTTTTGATTAGTAAAGATCACGTGTCTCCAGTTTTCACGGAACACTCAAATGATGAGGCTTTTCTATGGCAGAGGCAGACGGGATGCCGCAGACTTCTCAACAGTCTGAGAAGCCCTGTTGGGCAGTCATTCCTTACATCTGGAGATGACAGAAACTATTTTTTTCTGGTCTTAGATAGTGCCTTCTGGTGTCTGTGCACACACATGGAACAGAGATCCTGTCACCCTGAAAAATCCCGTCTCCCTGCACTCCAATCTCTTCAATGCACATTTATTTTCTTGAGTATTTTTCTTAAATCCTCATGGGCTTGAAAGCATTACTAGGATTGAGTTTCTTAAGGTCCAGGATACAAAAATAGAGTAATGCAAAAGCAACTTTTATTCCATCCTAACCTGTTCATACGCCTTAATTTGTTGACGTGTTGTCATTTGTTTTCAACCTTTAAAATCAAACTGCAGCTACAAGCATACAAACACATTGCAAACATTAAGATATTAGCTAGTTCTTGCTCCTTTACACACTGCAGATTATGAGAAATTTATTTCATAATGGTAAAGGTTAAAATTGAAATGTCTCACATTATTCCACAAATGACACAATATGGCAAAATTATTATTCTATAATAAATGTTATTATATTAAAACGAATTCTTTTAAAAGGCAATCTTCAATTTTTACAAGTTATTTAGAGTTTTTAGGGACACTAGAGGATGTTAAAATATAGTTCCCTAATGCCGGAAGAGTACATTGCACTATAACTTTCTTGAGGCGAGAGTACAGTATGGAATGCAAATCAATACAAATTTAGTTTAAAAGGCTTATTTTCAGAATTTCATCAATTTTCTGTTTTCATAGAAAGAAACAACTGAATGGAAGAGGAGAAAAGCCCTATTATGTTCATTTTCATAATTATTAAACAATTAAGAGACGTCATTGGTATTTTCTTTTACAGTTGAGGAAACCATGGTTCAGACAGGTAAAATCTCACAAAATCACATCGCTTGAACTTACTGAATTCTGTATTTCAAAGACTACCAGTTACATCTCGCTTTAATGAAAACAATGATGAGACGAAATGAAAGTCCAGGGACTTTCATAGTATCAGTAAGATGTCATGCTTCCAGATTGCTTTCCTATGTAAAATACGCACTTTCAAAGGGCTTTCAATTCTTACTAGCGGAAACTCCTCTTTAAAAATCCTACTAATTAGTCATAAATTCTCTGTCTAGATCAATATCCAGTAACAAACGTGCACATGTACCCCCGAATTTATAAGTGTATATATGTGTGTGTGTGTGTGTGTGTGTGTGTATAATCTTACTAATTAATGTATTACTTATCTCACTCCTGTCCTGTGACATTTCTCCCACTCCCACACACCAGGATATATTATTCTAGCATTTCTGTGATCTCCTCCTTCTCTGAAAATATCTTTATTAAAAAATAGAATATTTTCTTGTTTGCAAAAGTGTTATTTTTTAGATTCTGCAATTGTCTTTTTTCTATTTTCTGAGCTCTAAGCTGTCTCTTTGTTTCTAGGAAGGCACATCTCAGTATCTGTTGAGTTAAGACCATGATGGGTTTAAGGAACAGCCTTCTGTTCTGTAGCCACTCCATGGTCTTCTTGGGGCCTGCCAACCCCTGGATAACAGGAAATCTTCATACACGTAGCTGGTTTAAAGGGACTTCTAATGATGAATACTTCTGTTTAAGTAGAATGTTCTGAATTATCAGTAGATAAGACCAGTATAACCGCTAGAATCTTTGGTAGCATACCTGATTACCTACGTGGACTTCAGTTTCTGACAGAGCCCTGAGCAGCTGCTCACAAGGGAAAGCGTATGTAGACTGAAGCTATGCAGAGTGAAGTCTCGACAGCTGAAGCTTACTTGGGAACCAAATGTGCCTTAAATTAAGATAATTTATGAAACGTTGTAAGCCTGTAACATTCTTCATGGAAGTCAGTTAGGGAATGGAAAGTTTTGAGATAAAAAGAGGTAATCCAATAAATATATTCCAGTTGATTTTAGGCAGAAAATATGAAAATAGGATTTTCCTATCTTATTTACTGTTTTTTCTCCTACTGTAAGTTCTATTTTTTTAATAAACATTTATGCAAATGTAGTATCAGCTATGAGAAGAATAAAAAAAAAATTGTTCAGATGCAGCTATACAACCAATAGGGTTTTATATTTGTTCAGATGCATCTATAAAACCAATATAATTTTTTCCTTAGTAACGTTAAGCTCATGTTTATAAATTTATTCATGCATTTGAGACTGTTAGATGTATCCTCAGCATTCAAATTTGTTCAGTGATGTCTTGAATTATACTAAAAGTTAAAGCCCATACAAGATTAAGAAATTGGCAAGAAAAGAAAAGAAAATATAACCTGAATTCTTGAAATGTTAATCACATTGTAACTTTATCATCTTAAGCACTTATTTCCACATAGTATTTATAAATAACATAAACAATATTTTAGATATAAAAAAATTATTAACAAATTAAGAATTAAATATTTTATCATTTACAATTCAATTAGGAAAAAATGTGTTTACAGTAATCTCAGATTAAGAAAAAATATCAGTATTCAGATTTTGGCTTTGTGGTGATAAATATACATTTACATTATACTTTATGCTGATACATTGAAACTCCATAATTGCTGATACTACAAAATCGTGAACTGAAAACATGTATTTGTTTGATGATAAAATTACATATTTTAAAATAATTACAGTTGTTATTTAATTGTCCCATACCTGGTATGTGACCATTGATTCACCCTAAACTTGTACACTTCAAATATCTCTTTTTACATGCTATATTTGTAGAATAATGAATAAACAATATTTTAGATAGCTTTGTTAAACATTAATTCTACTTTCCTATATTTGCTCAATATCAAAATATTCTGCAAATATATGATAAAGGGTTGGTATCCAAGACAATAAATTGCCTCAATAAACCGTTTTAGATGTTAGGACTGCTATAAACTGAATTGCATTTCCCCAAATTCATATGTTGAAGCCGTAACTCCCATTGTGATGGTATTTGGTGATGAGGTCTTTTGGAGGTAATTAGGTTTAGCTAAGGTTATAAGGGTGAGGAATTAATGATGAGATTGTCGTCCTATAAGAAGAGATCAGAGAGCTTGCTCTCTCTAGTTTCCTCTTCTCAGCACCCTTACAAAGAAGTCATGCGAACATAGCAAGATGGTGGCCATCTGCATGCCAGGAAAAGTCGTTACTAGAAAGCAACCATAACGGCACAATAATCTCAGGCTTGCAGCCTCTGAAACTCTTAGAAAATAAATTCCTAGTATAAGCCACAAAATCTATGGTATTTTGCAATGGTAGACTAAAACAAAACCTTTTTCATAATTAAGAAGCCTTCTTATATTAAAGAATCAGGCTGCAAACCTTCTATATTCCCAGTGATAAATATATATTATGTTTCCTGTGAATAATGATGTGGGATTTTGATAATGGAAAAATTATATAATGCATATTTTTATATATGAAACTCTGCTCTAGGAGACTAAATGCATAGAAACTTCATGTATATATTTTCTTCTAAATGTGTAACAGCTGGAAAATGATTAAATAAATTACAGTTCATTGATACACTAAAAAATATTTCATTACTTGGCATAAAAATATTTGTATGGCTATTAATTACCTAGGAAATTCTTACCATGTAATATTCACTGAGAAAATAAACAACATGTGATTTGCTATTATTCATGTCAAGAATATAGTATGGACTGCTCTTTTGTGTGTATATGGAGATTGTATATACAGAGATTCTGTTTTTCTTTAATGGGTGAGTCACATTTCATCTTATCCAGCTACTCCTGTTTTGATGGATATTCAGTCTATTTCTAAATGGCCCATTATAATATTGCTTATACAATAATCCTTGTGTAGATGGCATTACATACTTATATAATTATTTTATTTATTTATTTATTTTAGATACAATTCTTGAAGTGGAAGTGTAGGTAAAAATAGATACATTTTAATTTCCTACAGTGATTTGTAATTCAGATATTCAAGTGTCATTCTTTCTTTGAAATCATAGTTGTTTTAATTTTATCATAGTCTAAAAAATTTTCTTTTACATATGATGTAGGAAACAATAAGGTTTTCAATAAAATTGTGAAAGATAATGTTACAGCATTTATTTTATAAAATTTGAACATCATGCAATACATTTAAACATACTGAAAACTTTTTTGAGACTAGATTTTCTTTTCAGTTGTAAAGTAATGGCAAATAATTTGTTTTAAATACAGAAAATTTGAAAAATTAATTCAGCCGTATTTTTATTACCTAGAGAAACCACTCACATTTTAATATATTTTCTCCCTAAAAAATGACTATATATGCATATGAATATGTACAGATATAGCTATTTATCAATTCTATGCATTATTTACATGATTATGTTGTTTCTTTTTTTTTTTTTTTTTTTTTTTGAGACGGAGTCTCGCTCTGTCGCCCGGGCTGGAGTGCAGTGGCCGGATCTCAGCTCACTGCAAGCTCTGCCTCCCGGGTTTACGCCATTCTCCTGCCTCAGCCTCCCGAGTAGCTGGGACTACAGGCGCCCGCCACCTCGCCCGGCTAGATTTTTGTATTTTTTTAGTAGAGACGGGGTTTCACCATGTTAGCCAGGATGGTCTCGATCTCCTGACCTCGTGATCCACCCGTCTCGGCCTCCCAAAGTGCTGGGATTACAGGCTTGAGCCACCGCGCCCGGCCTTGTTTCTTTAACTATAAACATTTGCATTTTCTATGTCATCATAAATTCTTCAATAACATGTTTAATTTTCTCTTGAGTATGCCAGTTTGCTTATCCACTCTTGTTTGTTTATTTGTTTTGTTTTTTGAGACAGGGTTTCCCTCTGTCGCTTCCCAGGCTCCAGGCTGGAGTGCAGTGGCATGATCTTAGCTCGCTGCAGCCTCCTTTTCCCAGGCTCAAGCGATCCTCCCACCTTTGCCTCCTGAGTAGCTGAGACTACAGGCAAGTGCCACCACGCCCCAGTAATTTTTGTACTTTTTGTAGAGATGAGTTTTTGCCACCTTGCCCAGGATGGTCTTAAACTCCTGGGCTCAAGCGAGCCACTTGCCTTGCCCTCCTTAAGTGCTGGGATTACAGGCGTGAGCCACTGTGCCTGGCCCTCTTCACAAAATTTCTAAACAGCTTTCCAACTCGGTTGTTCTAGGTTAACTTCCCATTTGTAATCTCCAGGAATGAAAATTGCACTAAATCCTGTTCAAATACCTTTAAATAGATATAAGCCTTCATGTACTGTTGGGATGTCTTGGCTGACTCTCACAGGGTATCTGTTCTCATCGCACTCAATCTTTTTCAGGATCAACTGTCATATTTGCCAATATCTTTTTTTCTTAACGAAATTTCTTTTCCTTATTTTCATCTTTTCTCCCTGGCTGTTTGTTCTAGATTATTTGCTGGCCCTTTCCCTCTGATTGACCTCCAAATATTGGAAGATTTAAAGGTTCAGTTTTTGGCATTTTTTGTTAAACTTCCAATAATTTCTCTTTAGGTCCAGTCCCATCTCTAGTGCTATCATAGTGCCTAAACTTTGGATTCTCATACAGACCTTCCAGTAGACCTTTCCTGAGGATCACAAACTGAGCAGGTTCATACTGTAACTATTAAGACTCAATCTTTCCCATTTTAGCTAATGTCAACACTTCTGCAAAGTTTCCAACCTAAAACCTGGGTGTCATCCCTGATTTTCCACACACCAAGTCCATTGGCACAACTTATTTGTTTACTTTTAATTTATATTCAAAATTTCATTACATTAAATGATCTTCACTTCCAACATTCAAGTCCCAGTTAACTTCAATAGGCTTCTATAAACTGAAATAATTTATTCCCCTACCCCAGCCCTTTTCTGAAAGAAAAAATCTAAAGCAGTACCGAGAATATTTGGTTATATATTTTGCCATCTATGCAATAGAAAATACGCAGAATAGTAAGTAAAATGCATCTATCATTTTCTTGCTACCAAGACACTGGTTGAGAATGTGATTATCTTATACTATCTTGGCGTGTCTCCAAATATTAAACCACTGGGCTTACTACTAGGTGCTAGATAAATATATATTTTGTGCTGGTACAGAGTAGGAACTAAATAACAGTTGCTTTCAAATGGGTAATGAAAAGATCCCATTAATTGATTATCAGGAGCAAAAGCATCATCTGAAATAATTATTTAAACACAAATAAATTCTCAAGTGATCTTGAAGAATATAGGGTTTTATTTTCTTTTCTTTTCCAGTAAAGTTGCACTTATCAGTTCTGGGTTTCTATTATTCTGAGATCTCTTATAATTTGCTGAGAGAACAAGTGAACTGTAATAATTATAATGTGTTTTTTATAATTGGTGTCACATTTTTGCCTGGTAGACAACTACAATACCAACAAACTACTGAATGAATGATATCACCCCTTTGCTTTTTAGAACTGTGAGGATAACCTCTGTATTTTCATATGCCAAATATATGTTTATGTCATATTTTGGTGTCACGTACCACTGTGTTGGATATTATTTTTAATGTGGCTGATTGAAATGTCAGATGTTATTTGCTTTCCTTTTCATTATATATGGAAAAATTGTCACAGTGAAGTGAAGATTATCACTGATCACTGCCTTTACCAATTTTCTTAAAAATGGAAATATAAAATCAACACAGAATTCTGGAAAATAAGATATATTTTGATTATTTATTTTAACTTTTTAAGCTTTTATTGAAGTATGATACATATATACATTCACATATGAGTTTATTTAACATTCACAGTCAGTTTTTACAGATTTTTATATAAAAAGAGTTTGGATGCAAGATCTTGATGCAAAAGGTATCAAGATCACAAAATAGAATATTATCATCACATTATAAGATCTCACCTTCCCATGACTCTCCTAGTTATTAATCCCCTCCCACAGGTTAACCACTATTTTGACTTTAAGAAAATAGATTCATTTTGTTTGGTTTAGAAGTTTAATAAGTGAAATTATGTATTATGTACTCTTGTATATATATTTTCCCACTAAATATTATGTGAATGATTATCTTTATTGTTGCAGAAATTTGAAGATTATTTATTGTCATTGCTATATAGTATTTCATTGTTTGTATATAGTGTAACTTATTTTTCCATTCTACCATTGACATACTGGAGAAATTTCTAGTTTTTGGCTATTATAAATAGTTCTACTGTGAACATACATGTACTTCTTTAAGGTGTACATACTAGAGTAAATTTTTTTTTTTTTAATAGCATATGCGTATGCTTAACTTTAGTATACACATTTAAACACCTTGCATACAGGTTGCACCACGTTGTTCACCTACAAGTAGTGTATGAGAGTTCTGGTTTCTCTCCATCTTTGCTAACACTTGCTATTACATTATTATTATTATTACTATTATTATTATTTACACTTTAGCTATCCTGCAGAGTGTAGCAGAATGAAGATGCATTATAATTCTAATTTGTATTTATCTGATGATTAATAAAGTAAATAAAGCACTTTTTTACATACTTACTGGCCATTTGGGTATTCTTTTTGTGAAGTGTCCATTCAAATTTCTGTCCACGTTTTAGCTTTTACAAACCTATTTAATATATGGAAAGAACATTAGCTTTGATGTCCTTTTCATTTATTAAATAGATTTGTAAAAGCTCTTTAGCTTTTGTTGTTTTTTTCATTACAAATATTTTTCCCAACCTGTGAGTTTCATTTTTTTAGATCTATTGATGATATATTTTGATAGACAGAATTTCTTAGTTAAAATAGAATAACTTCATAGATATTTTTTAGCATTGTGGTTAGTGTGAACACCAATTTCCAAAAGCTGCATCCCAAATATTTTGAAATCTGTCTTTATGAAAGTAAGAAGCATTTGGAAATAAAGGTCTACTTTATACCCTGAATTTTCATGCCTGTAATCCCAGCTGCTCAAGAGGCTGAGACAAGACAATTGCTTGAATCCAGGAGGCGGAGGTTGCAGTGAGCTGAGATCGCACCACTGCACTCCAGCCTGGGAGAAAGAGTGAGATTCTGAAAGAAAAAAAAAAAAAAAAAAAAAAAGGAAGAGAAAAGAAAGAAAAGAAAAGAATGACCTCAGGCAAGATCAGTTCATTTCCCCTTACCTCAATTTCCTCACTGTCAGATAGAGAAAAAGGAAATAATGACTTTATTGAATTAAATTAAAGAATAAAATAAGATATACGATGATGATGAAATTTCATTACAAAAACCAAAGCCCAAGACAAATATAATGATAAAGAGAACTATGTGATTTTCTATCTTTGGCACAATAGACTGCATACTCAAATTTATGCCATGGCCATTAATCAATGTTCAGGTTACAATACCTCTAACATTAATAATTGGAATAAAGTCCCATTAATTACTATACCTTAGTTATTTTCAGTATAATCCCAATAAATTTAAATTTTATAGCAGTCACACAGTTCTTATTTGGGGCCCACCATTTAAAATCAAGTGTCCTACAGTACATTAGTTAATATATTACCTATACACTATAAAGCAATGCAACCATGAAGTATTTTCATTTTAAGAAATAATTTTTCAAATATTTTAATATAACATACATAAATCAATAAGATTTGCCTGTTTGTGCTTATGATTAACATTTATATAACTTGTTATCAGTTAGGATAATCTTGATTATGTTTCATAAAAGATAACTCTAGCCTTTTTGTGGAACAAAGCATCTAAGTTATTTTTGATCAACAAAACTAAGAGCTGTTCATTAAAAAACAAAGAATAAACAAAATTCACCAATCATTAGCTAGAGTAAGAAAAAAAAGAGAGAGGACTTAAAATCAGAAATGAAAGAGGAGACATTACAATTGTAGCACCGAAATACAAAGGATCAGAGGAGACTACTATGCACAATTATATGCCAACAAATTAGAGAACCTAGAAGAAATAGATAACTTCCTAGACACATACAACCACCAAGACTGAATCATGAAGAAATACCAAAGTACAATTTAACCTGTGATAAAAAGTCTTTCATCAAAGAAAAAGCCAGGACCTCATGGCTTCTCATGTTCTATCAAACATTTAAAAAAATAGAACCAATTATTTCCAAATTCTTCTAAAAACGTCAAAGAAAAACTATTTTTCCAAACTCTTTTTATGAGACCAGCACATGCTGATACTAAAGGAAAACCAGAAAACTATAAGAAAAAAAAATTACAGCCAATATTCTTGATGAACATAGATGCAAAATTCTCAACAGAATACCAGCAAACTAAACTAAAAAACAAAATAAAAGGATTCTTGACTATGATCAAATGAAATTTATCCCTGGGCTGCAAGAATGGTTTAATATACACATATCAATAAATGTGATACATCACATTAACAGAATAAAAGACAAAAACAATATGATCACCTCATTACATGTAGAAAAAAAATTTGACAATATTGTACATACTTTTAGGAAAAAAAAACTCTCTACAAATTAGCTATAGAAGGAATGTACCTCAACAAAATAAAGACTATAGATCATAAGCCCACAGCTAACATTATGCTCAATGATGTAAAATTGAGAGCCTTCCTCTAAATCTGAAACAAAACAAGTACGCCCACTCTTGATATTTCTATTCAACACAGTATTGCAAGTCCTTGACAGAGCAATTAGGCAAGAGAAGGAAATAAAATGCATCAAAATCCCAAAGAAAAACCTGAAATAGTTGTTGTTTTCTGATAACATGATGTTATACATAGAAAACTCTAACGATCCCACCAAAAAAAATTAGAACTAACACACAAACATGGTAATGTTACAGTCTCGACTTTGAATTACTAAATATTGTCAACACACAAAAACAAGGAGCATTTTTATACAATAATACCTAAATTTGTAAAAAAGAGAGCAATCTCATTTATAATAATTATAAAAATGGAACACTTAGGAATAAATATAACCAACGGGAGTATGAGACTTGTACAATGAAAACCATAAAACATTAATGAAAGAAATTGAAGAAGATATAAATAAATGTAAAGACATCATATGTTCATGAATAGGAAGAATAAATATTGTTAAAATGCCCATATTACCCAAAGTGAACTACAGATTCAGTGCAACTCTTATCAAAAGTCCCACAACTTTTTTGTTTTTTTAATAAAAATAGAAAAGGCAATTCTAAAATTCCTATGGAATCACATAAACCTCCAGAAAGGACGGTTTCCTCAATAAGTGGTGTTGGGAAAACTGGATATTCATATTCAGAAAAATGAAATTGAACTCATCTCATACTAAATACAAAAATCAAGTCAAATTGGATTAAGGACTTAAATGTAAGGCCTGAAAGTGTAAAATGACTAGAAAAAAACATAAAGGAAAAACTACAAAACATTGGTCTGGGGAATTAATTTTTAGATTTGACCCCTAAAGTGCACACAACAAAATCAAAGATAGACAAATGGGATTTCATCAAAATAAAAAGACTTTGCACAACAGAGATGACAATTGCAGAGTGAAGAGGCAACATTTAGGTTGGGAAAAGCTATCTGCAAGCTATGTATCTAACAAGGGGTATATATCGAAACTATGTTAGTAACTCAAACAAGTCTATATAAAGAAAACAAATAATACAATTAAAAGGAAAGAGGCAAGAGACCTGAATAAATATTTCTCAAAAGAAGACATACATATAGTCAACATACATATGAAATAATGCTCAACATCACTAATCATTAAGGAAATACAAATTAAAACTACAATGAGACATCACCAGAAATCTGCCAGAAGGGCTGTGATCAAAGAAATGAAAGCTAAAAAATGCTAGTAAGTCATTATGAAAAACTGTATGGAAGTTCCTCAAGAAATTAAAAATAAAATTACCCTATTATCCTGCTATCCCACTTCTGGATATTTATCACCACAAAATTGAAATCAGTATGTTAAAAAGATGTCTGCATTCCTAAGTTTATTGCAGCACTCTTCATAAAAGGAAAGTTATGGAATCAGAGTCCACCTAACAGTTTATCAACAGATGAATGGATATGGTGGTACACATACACAATGGAATACTATTTAGCCTTTATAAATATGAATAAATAAATAAATAAATTCTGTCACTTTTTATGTCTATTTATTCTATAAAGTATTTTATGTCAATTTATTTTATAAAAATAAATTCTGTCATTTGCAGCAACTTGAATGGAGTTGTAGGATGTTATGCTGGATGAATTAAGTCTGGCACAAAAGGACAAATTCTCACTTGTATGTGGAATTAAAAATAATCAAATGTATAGAAGCAGAGAGTAGGGTGATGATTACGAGAGGCGAGGGAGTGAGGGGGATAGGAAGCTGATGGCCAAGGGGTACAAAGCCTTTGTTAGAAGAAATAACAGGTGTTTTTTGTCATTTGTTTGCACAATGTGGTGAATACAGTTAATAATAGCATATTGTACATTTAAAAATCACAGAGAGTAAATTTCAAATGTTCTCACCACAAAAATAATAAGATTTGAGATGATATATAATTAGCTTAATTATTCTACATTATATTCATGAATCATAATGTAACTTTTTACTCAATAAATCTATACAACCATAGTGTGTCAATTTATAAAAAAATTCAAGAGGAAATTTATTAACACAAATGTTATTTTTAATTCGTGCTATGTATTCATCTTAACTGAGTTGTAGTCTCTAACTCATGTTTTCCTGAATCTAAGTTAGAAGATAAACTGCCACCTAGAGCATTCCTAGTTGCTGTGGAAAAATAATAGTGTTCTGAAGAGTCTCTCTTCAGAAAAGATCTATCAAATATGTGACCTACGATTTTTTTGTTCACAAGTCATTGATCATTACTAGTAACGTGGCCCCACACCACCCAAAGAGCCCAAAGAGGGTAGGGAAGTGTAATCTTATCATAGGGCTGAAAGGTGAAGAGCTGGGATATCTGATTTAAAAAAGCAACTGTGATTATTGCTATCCTGTATAAACAATATATATACCACACATCTACAGCCATCTGATCTTTGACAAACTTGACAAAGACAAGAAATGGGGAAAGGATTCCCTATTTAATAAATAGTGCTGGGAAAATTGGCTAGGCATAAGTAGAAAGCTAAAACTGGATCCTTTCCTTACTCCTTATACGAAAATTAATTCAAGATGGATTAGAGACTTAAATGTTAGACCTAATACCATAAAAACCCTAGAAGAAAACCTAGGTAATACCACTCAGGACATAGGCATGGGCAAGGACTTCATGTCTAAAACACCAAAAGCAACAGCAACAAAAGCCAAAATTGACAAATGGGATCCAATTAAACTAAAGAGTTTCTGCACAGAAAAAGAAACTACCATCAGAGTGAACAGGAAACCTACAGAATGGGAGAACATTTTTGCAATCTACTCATCTGACAAAGGGCTAATATTCAGAACCTACAAAGAACTCAAACAAATTTATGAGAAAAAAACAAACAACCCTATCAAAAAGTGGGCAAAGGATATGAACAGACATTTCTCAAAAGAAGACATGCATACACCAACAGACATGAAAAAATGCTCGTCATCACTGGCCACCAGAGAAATGCAAATCAAAACCACAACAAGATACCATCTCACACCAGTTAGAATGGCAATCATTAAAAAGTCAGGAAACAACAGGTGCTGGAGAGGATGTGGAGAAATAGGAACACTTTTACACTGTTGGTGGGATTGTAAACTGGTTCAATCATTGTAGAAAACAGTATGGCGATTCCTCAAGGATCTAGAACTAGAAATACCATTTGACCCAGCCATTCCATTACTGGGGATATACCCAAAGGATTATAAATCATGCTGCTATAAAGACACATGCACACGTATGTTTATTGCGGCACTATTCACAATAGCAAAGACTTGGAATCAATCCAAATGACCATCAGTGACAGACTGGATTAAGAAAATGTGGCACATATACACCGTGGAATACTATGCAGCCATAAAAAAGGATGAGTTCGTGTCCTTTGTAGGGACATCGATATAACCAGAAACCATCATTCTCAGCAAACTATCGCAAGAACAGAAAACCAAACACCACATGTTCTCACTCATAGGTGGGAATTGAACAATGAGATCACTTGGACTCTGTAAGGGGAACATCACACACCAAGGCCTATTATGGGGAGGGGGGAGTGGAGAGGGATGGCATTGGGAGTTATACCTGACATAAACGACGAGTTGATGGGTGCTGACGAGTTGATGGGTGCTGACGAGTTGATGGGTGCAGCACACCAACATGGCACAAGTATACATATGTAACAAACCTGCACGTTGTGCACATGTACCCTAGAAGTTAAAGTATAATAAAAGAATATATATATATATATATATATATATATATATGTTTCTAAGGCATACAAAAATAAAATAGCCATGGCTTTTGTGTATACAGTGACAAACAAAAATACACTTCCCTGAGATGCATGTGGTAAGAGTTGAGTGACTCCACAAAGAAAGGGTAAACAACTCTGCTTCAATTAGCCTGGAAAAGTTTCAGAAAGAGAGATCTGGGTCTTGAAGCATAAATAAGAGTTCAACAAGAAAAATGCAATGGGGATGGATAATTGTTAAAAAACAAGGCTTCTGCACAGAAAACAGAACTAATCAACAGAGTAAATAGACAACTTACAGAATGGAAGAAAATCCTCACCAACTACATATCTGACCAAAGAATAATATACGAAATCTACATGGAACTCAAGCATATCAGCAAGAATGAAAAACACATTAACCCCATTAAAAAGTGAGCAAACAACATGAATAGACATTTCTCAAAGGGAAATAAACAAATGGCCCACAAGCATAAAAAAGTGCTCAACATTACTAATCAGGAAAATGCAAATCAACGTCACAATGAAAGCTAGGTGTGGTGACTCATGACTGTAATCTCAGTACTTTGGAAGACCAAAGTGGGAGAACCACTTGAAGTCAGAAATTTGAGACCAGTCTGGGAGACACAGAGAGACCTTGTCTCTCTAAAAAAAAAAAAAAAAAAAAAAAAAAATTAGTGGGTGTTGTGGCACGTGCCTGAAATCCCAGCTATTCAAGAGGTTAAAGCAGGAGTATCACCTGAGCCCACGAGTTTGAATGCACAGTGAGCCATGTTTATGCCACTTAATTCCAGCCTGTGCAACAGAGAAGACATTGTCTAAAAAAAAACTCCAGACAAACAACAACAACAAACAAACAAACGAAAAACCACTAAACTGAAAACTAAAACTAAAAGTAAAACCACAATGACATACCACCTGCCCCCAGTCAGAATGGCCATTTTGTAAAAGGTCAGGAAATAATAGATATTGGTTATTGGTGTGAATGTGGTGAAAATGAAACACTTACACATGCTGGGGGAAAGGTAAATGAGCACAACATCTATGGAAAATAGTATGGAAATTTCTCAAGTAACAAAGAGTAAATCAACATTCCATTGAGCTATTTGACTACTGGGTATCTACCCAAAGGAAAAGAAGTAATTATGTCAAACAGACACTTTTACTCATTTGTTTATCACAGCACAATTCAAAATTGCAAAGACATGGAATCAAATTTTCTATCAACAGATGAGTGGATAAAGAAAATATACACACCCCAGAATACTACTACGCCATAAAAAAAAAAAAAAAAAAAAAAAATGAAATAACGTCTTTCGCAGCAACTTGGATGGAACTGGAAGCCATTGTCCTAAGTGAAATAACTCAGAAATGAAAAACCAAATACCAAATGTTCTCATTTACAAGCGGGAGCTAAGCTATCGGTACACATAGGCATGCAGAGTGGTATGATGAACATTGGAGATGTGGGAGTGTGGAGTGTGGAAGGAAGGCAAAGGATATAAAAAATCACCTATCAGATGCAATGTAAATAATTCTTGTACACTAAAAGCACAGTTTTCACCACTATACAATTTACTCATGTAACTCAAAACAATGTATACCATTCAAGTACACTAAAAGCCCAGACTTCACCACTATACAATTTATTCATGTAACCCCAAACCACTTGCACCCCTAAAGCTACTGAGATATATTATTATTATTATCATTTTGAGATGGAGTTCTGCTCTTGTCACCCAGGGTGGAGCAACGGCATGATCTTGGCTCACTGCAGACTCCACCTCCTGGGTTCAAGTGATTCTCCTGCCTCAACCTCCCCAGTAGCTGAGATTATAGGAGCCCACCACCATGCCTAGCTAATTTTTATATTTTTAGTAGAGATGGAGTTTTGCCATGTTGGCCAGGCTGGCCTCAAACTCCTGACCTCAAGTGATCCACCCACCTTGGCCTCCCAAAGTACTGGGATTACAGGTGTGAGCCACTGTGCCCAACTGATATATTATTATTATTATTTTAAAAGAAACATCATCATTGAATCCTCAGAAGTAGTTATCTTCAACAAGGAATGTTGTGATTTAGCACAGCTGGAGCATAGCATACATTGAGAAAAATCATAACAACAGAAGCTGTTAGAGTAGGATGAGATCATGGAGGGCCTTGCATACCAAAACACAGTAAATTTTTTAAATTTATAAGGTGGCAGTATTGAAATGTTTTGAAAGGAAGAGGAACACAATCAAATTTTTGTTTTACAAGGAATCACTGAGAAGTAAGAAACAAGGTGAATCCTATAATTGCCTAGCTTAACGTTTTGAAAGAGTTTCCATATGTGACATAGGAATATAGGGGACCCAGAGGAAGACCAATGATCTTCAATGGTCTTCTTGTGTGGCAGAACTGGACCTGGGAATATAGGTAGAACAATGCTGCTAAAATATGGATGGCAGGGGTTGGGGGGTGTGAGGAGAAAGGGAGAGAGAGAGTTAATTTTGGAAGTCTTCAGATTTTTCATCTGATAATTATATATGTGAGATGTAATGAGAAATTACTCAAGTCTGAGAAGAGAACCACTTGAAAGAATTAGAGAATGAAGAATAACTAATGAATTCACTGGTTAGGGTGGAAAATTTCATAATTTATAGGGCATTGGTTACAATATACATTTTGCTTCTCAGAATGGAAAAAAATTCATAAATTAAACTCCACTTTGGTACCTCCCAACAAAGTTTAAAAGCAATAACTACAGTCATAATTTTTTTAAGTAACATAATTACTTCTAGAGCAAAGCTCAAGTGTATTTGTAGAAATAAATATCCAGCACTTGGCAAGTAAAACACACAATGTCTAGCATCTAGTAAAAAATTACCAGACATACAAATAATAGGAAAATAATTCAAAATGACGCATATAAACAATATATTGAAACTGATCCAAATTTGACACAGATTATAGAATTATTAGGCAAGGACATTTGAACAACCACCGTAACTGCATTCCAAATCTTTATAAAGGAGGAAGAAAGTTTGAGTGTTTTAAGCAAATGTATATATGTGTGTGTATATATATGTATATATTTCAAATGTTGTGCTTCTGTGACCAAATAGCACTGATCTATATAATACACACACACACACACACACACACACACATCGAGAATAGATCAGTGGCATTTGGTCACAGGGACACAGCATTAGGGTTGTGAGGAGCAGCAGGAAGAAGTTTATAAAGGGCCATGATAAAACTTTTCAGTGATTATCTTGAAGGCGGTAATGATTTAAGAAGTGTATACATATCAAATTTATCAAATTATATTCATTAAAGATGCAATATTTAGAGTATATTAACTATAATTAAATAAAGTTTAAAATACTGAAGTGATATATACATTAGGAGAGAAGCTAATTTTGAGGATAAGATTTGGTTTTATTTGTAAGATTCTCTTGGAATTGTGTAAATGATGTACAGGGAAAAATGGAGGAGCATAATTTAGAGAGGAAAGAGTTTATTAAATACACTGAGCTAGAACTAGAGTTATATGGAATATTAAGGAAGAGATGACTTGTAGGAAGTTTTACAGTATATTTGTAATGCAATATACTATAAAATTACAATAATGTAATATTGTAGTCTAAAATGTATTTGGAGGCTAATGCAGTAGCCAACAGAGAACACCATAGTATTTATGAAGCCATGGTCACTAGGAATCAGGGGAAGGATGGCTCTCCGAGCAAATTCCTATGGAAAGGAGGATTACAAAAGAGGATTAGTCAGGAAGATAAGAGACCATTAAGGAGGCAAAAAGAGGGACAGATTAAAGTTAGACCAAGCCCAAAGATAAAACATGCAACTTACTCTCAGGAGATTAAACAAAGTTGAAGGTACGTATGAAGGGATGACAAAAAGGAAAACCAATATTTCTCTGAGAATCCAGGAAGTTTCATGTGTACACACAGATAATTTTTAGACATAAGGATTTTAAGTTCAGGAAATTCACACCTGACAGTCTAAATTTACTCAGTGTAATTTTAGAAAGCAAGATGAAAAGCAAGAAGGAAGGATGTTTGTCCACACATGACTAGTATAATAAATATAACAAATAGTACATAATTGTACAATAGACATTCAAATCATTTAATTAAAAATTTATGAATGTCCCGGGGCCTTGCCTATCTTCTTATAATTCTAAAATAACTAAAATATTTCCCATCTTTTCTCTTGAACTATTGTGACACATTCCATTTGTCAATTAGAAAATATACAATAATGAAATTATTTGTGAGGTAGTTAAACCACAAAGAGTTTTTTTTCTGGGCCCCTGGTTCATATTTCTTGACAAAATTCAGATCGTAACCTGGGTGAGATCAGGGTTGAAGAATGTAGAATGTTAGGAAAATTCATGCTGTAGAGAAATGTAAGGTTGTTGTATTAGAACATGGCTTATTACTGTCACAGGGAAATACAATATTTTTTTTCCAATCTGAGATATAAGTAAGTCACTTAAATTAAATTTCAGGAGTGAAGGATTTGCCAAATTGTTCATCAAAATAAATCAGGTCTCCCATTTTAATTGAAAACTGCAGCTTAGCTGATAAAATAATAGATGACTTGGTATGTATAATCAGTTTTAATTAAGAATATTTCATACAATTAATCTTTGATTCAGTTTTTTCCTGTTTTACATTGTTGTTGCTGTTTTTCTACTAGGGATGGCTGGTTGCTTGCATTTACTAAATAATAGGAATAGCTAATAACTATTCTCAATTATTTTTTTCAAGTCATGGAATGTTACAATTATGAATTTGTGGAGTAGAAAACCCAACTGATCCAGGTGTCAGTGTTTCTCTTACACAATTCTCTTCTTGCATATGCCATTTGATAGACAATTGAGTCTTTTGTACTGTTTGATATAAAGTAATATTGATTTGTTTCTTTATTTCATTATTCTAATGCTAGCCTCTGGCTATTGATTTGTGTCAGTAAAGTCCTGAGATGTAGAAAGAAAAAACAAATCAGCTAGCTGACTACAAATAAATGACCAACTAAGGTCTACGGATTCGAAAGACACAAAAAACAAATACAAATAGCTCGTATTTGAACACTTAAACTTTGCCCGTTACTATGCTAAGCACTTTCTACTTAATAATTAAGACAATCTATATACTAGGTTTTATGAATATCTGTAATTTTCAGATTATTGAGAATCAGAGTAGCTAACTGATGCACAATGACACACTTAAAAAAGTAGTAAAAGTGAGTCTTGTATATATGTATATATTCTTAAAACAACATAGCACCTCTTTCACTTTATGAAATTTGAATTGAAAAATATTATCCTCACATATAAGCCCCAGCCTGCGCACATGCAATTAGGTTGTGGTTATTCCCATCCCCAAAAGATTTTTGTCATAAAAAAAGCGTTCTCTGATAACGATCATTTTCTCTTTCACAGGCTATGATAACAGCTAGTGATAAAAAGCGTGTTTAAAATCGTAGTTATTTTAAACTTCTAGAGTTGAACAGACTTGGAATCTTGCTCTCAGTAGGATTTTATCTCATGAGCCATATGTAACTTAACCCCTCTGAATTTTATTTTTCAACTGGAAAATGAAGTAATAATAATACATATATTATTTTCAATGAGAAAAGCATGGGAAATAGTTGATAAAGTGACTGGCATATACTACACCTGAAATAATGTAATTAAACTCTTTATTACCACCACCACAACCGTTATTATGGCCATCGTCATCATCATCATTTAGATATGTGCAAACCCACTTTTTCAGAAAGATAGCTGTTATGTACATTCAATACACCAATGCAAGCTAATAATAGATTTATCATTTGCAAACTAGTTTAAACGCACAGGGTGACACAGATATTTTTTCTTGCTCTATGTAAATATAAAAATGCAAGGGGCATATTTACTATAGCTAATCAAATTTTCAGTGTAACTTCAAGCTGGGTGTGATGACATATGCCTGTAATCACACCTATTGGGGAGACTGAGACAGAAGGATCACTTGAGCCCAGGAGTTTGAGGCACTTGAGGCCAGGTATTTGAGTCCATCCTGGGTAATATAATGAGACTCCATCTCTACACACACACATTCAAACTATATTTTATGTGTGTGTGTATATATGTATATATGTCATACATATAGATATATAGACATATCTATGTATACCATAAGTATGCACTTATACATATACATAAATATATACATAATGTGAGACAATGAAGCTCACAAATTGCTAATAAACTCTTCTGAAGAAATTTCTATTTCATATATATACATTACATATATACATACATTTATATAGAGCTATATTTTATACACATATATGTATTATATATACAAAATGTACATATACATATATAAAACAATATTTTATATATTTAGTATATGTATGAAATATAGCTTTGTATATACGTATACACATACGCATTCAAGGCAACATTTTCGGTGGTTCAGAAAACATAAAGCATAATTAAAAGTTATAAATAATGTTAAAAATATTAATAATTGAGAACTCCCAGCTTGATGGAGATAGGCCATTCCACCATTCATTTCTATTTCAATGGAGATATTATGTAATTAATGTATCAACCACAGTGTAGATGGTTTATGGAAAACCTTTCTGAGAACACCTTGATTTTACTGATTCAATCTTTTTCAAAATTATCTCAACCAATCAAGGAGATTGATAATCAGACACAAAAATCACTCTAAAGTCAGTCTAATTTGGTCAATAGGCTGTAAGTAAAAAAACAAACAATATTTCTTTTATTCCCTCAAGAAATAGGAACCTCTTCAGAGGAGTTTGTTATTGATTGATAAATTTCATTATCCCTTACATTTAAATTATATTTAAAAAATGAATAACTATTGTGATTTTGTCCTTTCCATTTTTGTATTTCCATATGTAGTTGTATACCTACATACACACGTATATGTGTATGTTACATACACAGACACACACACATACACACATAGATATATCTATATATCTATACAACACATCGGGAAATATAATTGGATTACAATTTTTAAAGTTTTGTATTAGAATGTGACCTCATGCCATGCATTTGATTGGACGACTTCAAACCATGCATTTCATAAACTAAGCACATGAGGGCACATGGCACTAAGCAATGGAATCCTTTTGTAGCAAGTTTTTTGACCAGAAAGAGATCATGAGCTCAAAGGTAAAAATGAAATAAAATATTGGAAATTGAGACTTTTCCTTCAAATATCAAATTGAAGTCCAAATAAGTACAGTCTGTTCTGTTGGTTAAAACTTACTGCTATTTAGCATCACTTGTGTTGGATAAAAGGAAAAGATTTTCAGAGCTTTCATCTATATTTATATTTATCTGCTTTTCAGACTGGTACAACTTAGACTAGACAGAAATCCTATGACTTTCTGACATTTTGCTTAATTGAGGTCAGAAGAAAACAACAGCATTCAGTAGTTGGGTTTACAGAAAGGTAGAAGAATTGAATAACATTTTAATGATTTAAATTAAATTCTACCATTTTAAGATGTCTAGCGTCAAATTTTGGATACAGTTAAAGTTCAATAAATATTTGTTAAATCAAAAACAATTAAATTACATTAACTTAAAGTATTATTTGGCACTTATTTTTTCAAAATTTCAAAATATGACATTCACCTTCTAAAAATAAAAATGAAGGGAGTTATCCAAGTTATGAGATGTAAATTTTTGTTAACATGTTTGAAAATTGGCTATATAGTTTTCACATTAAAAATATTTTACAGTGTGAAAAAAGTGAAAATATATACACACACACAAGTAAGTCCCTACACATTATGTTTAATAATACATAGACATATAGCGTAATTATAAATAGCTTAATTATGAATTGGACATTTGAAATGTTGCTTTCCCCAAGGGCACAAATGTGGATTAAATTGCTTAGAGAAAGTTTTATATACATTTTCAAAAGTGTTTAAGCTGTTTTGTTTTGAAACCATAGCTAAAAACAAATAAGATTGCCTTTCATCAGTTGATCTTCAATATCTAATCCTTTCACATTTGTGAAAGAAAATTAGAATAAGAGACTTGGAGAGAGCACTGACCCCTCATCCCCCACTGAACTCCATTACTCCCATAGAGAAATTCTAGGACGTTTCCGTAAATTTTATCATTTTCTCTGTTTTCAATGGTTTTGTGCTGATGGAGTAAAAGTATGATTCGTTACAGTTTATTTCAAGGATGATCAATGTATTCTCTGGCATTTTCTAATTTTGATCTTGTGTAGTAATTGAATTTCCACTCTGTTCAAAAACAAATTTAAGACCCTACTGTGGCTCAGTTTGACTAACTTTTGATGGATCAGTGATGAATGTTATGGGCAATTGTGGGAAGAGACAGTATCAAAATATGCAACATGCTATCTTTTATCTGTTTTGTGTAGACTGCTCAGAGCTCCTAACTATACTTATCTCAAATATAATGATCCCTAAATTAAGAGAAATGGTATGGAAACAACCAACTGCTTATACTACTACTGATATATCTTGAATACTTCAGTATGGTACACAGATAATGCTTAAGAGAACCAGCAATGATTTTTTTTTTTTTTTTTTTGAGACGGAGTCTCGCTCTGTCGCCCAGGCTGGAGTGCAGTGGCGTTATCTCGGCTCACCGCAAGCTCCCCCTCCCGGGTTTACACCATTCTCCTGCCTCAGCCTCCGGAGTAGCTGGGACTACCAACGCCCGCCACCTCGCCCGGCTAGTTTTTTGTATTTTTTAGTAGAGACGGGGTTTCACCGTGTTAGCCAGGATGGTCTTGATCTCCTGACCTCGTGATCTGCCCGTCTCAGCCTCCCAAAGTGCTGGGATTACAGGCTTGAGCCACCGAGCCCGGCCTAGCAATGATGTTTTAACTCAACTTCTTACTAGGTACATATCCTAGGCTGATTGATATTATTAAATCCTCATAATCAATATAGTAGCAAGTAACTATGATTATTAAATTATTTAAATAACCCATACCTTAAGCATTATTATTTCAATATTTGTATATAATAAAATCTAAATAAATATTAGTTATTATCATTTTCATGATATTGATTGTATTACTGACCATTTGCTTATATGTGTAGAAAATAACTACCCTCATCAGTCTCTTGGAAAATAAACATATCAAACATATACACATATATATACATTTTTTGTTAATGAACAAATGAGTCCAAATACGTATATATTTTATCATGAATTTAAAAAATATTAGATATCATTTACATATTATAATGACAATATCTGAAAGGATGCCATTAAGACTTCTAAATTTCAACTGTTTTAAGATTTTGTGATTATATGTTAAATTTATTGTTTAAAAATAGGAATAAAATAATATTTTCATATGTATTTTATGATTCAACAACACAGTACATAATGATAGGTGACCTAACAAGTACCAGAATATTGCCAATATTATTAAAAGTAGAATTTCAATAAGTTGCTATCATTTAAAATCGATTGAATATCTTTAGTTAGCAAGATTCTGTTACTAGAATAGGCTTAGAATCATAGGAATTTATAAATAATTGACTTTTAAAATTCCAAACACATTTTGAAGAAAGCCTGGATGCAGATATATAGTTATGCACTCAAAACTGTCCAGGATTTCTCAAAAAAAACTTTCTCTATTTCTCAGCTTTGGGAAAGTAGTAATATTAAATTGAAAATATGTAGAAAGCTAATTAGTATTAAAGCTTGATTCCTTGGAAAAGGCGTGGTTAAAAAGGGTAAAATATAATTCTATATGCAAATGTAGGCATAGTTCATTACTAGCCTATGATACCAGGCAAACAATACTATTTTCTGTCCCAATTATATTACATTTAATATGATGCAATAGTATTGAATTTCTAGGACTATTGTAGGAACTAAATAGAAGAGTGCATGCATGTAACCTAACATATTAATCTTTCATAAATCCTGAGATTGCTTCATGATTCTTTTTGTATTTCTATAATTAAATTAGAATTTTTTTTCTCATCATAAGCGGGGGAGGTTAAAATAAGTTGTCTAATGATGAGTTTTATATATCCAAAAGCTACTTTTTAAAAGGCAAATTGGGTCATGCCAATCTCCTGCCAAAAGCCTTGCAAAGTCTTCTTAAAATCAATAAAATATTTTATTGTTGTTAACGTAGGTCAATATTATCTGTTCTTTAACCATTTGTTCATAGATATTGCATATATTGCACCCCCCTTTGGGTGGATCCAACATTTTTCACCTCCCACCCCTGTGCAGTCCCTTTTCTTACAGTGTTGACAGGATTGGTGACTTCCTCCTCACCAATAGAATATGGCAAAGATGATGGAATATGAACCCTTCGATTCTGTTATGCTAATTAAAGCTTCATCTTGTTTTCTCACTTATCCTAAAGTATTTTTATTCTAGATGATTTTAAAGAAGCCAACTTCAGTGAATCTTAAATAAATCCTGCAAAAAACCTGAGTGAGCTTAAAAGTGGGCCCTTCCCCAACTCAGCCGATGGGGGACAACTCAGTCCTGGTAGAAAACTTTACAGTCTCACAGAGGACCCAGATAAGCTCTTCCAGGACATCTGACTCACAGAAACTATTAAATAATAAGGGTATTTTTAAAAAATTCACTAAGTTTGTGGTAATTTGCTATATCACATAAAGAATCAACACAACTTGTTTACTACAAGACTGCTTTTCTTTCTGTTCCTTCAACATAACAAGCTTGTGTGCTTGTCAGCTTTTTAACCCCACTCTACCAATTCCTACCAGTCCCAAACCTGCTGCCATTCCTGATTCTCATTATTCTTCTTATGTTCTTCTTTGTCCTAACATATTTAAAATTAATTTACTTTGAAACATTTATTATCTGACTTGTAGTTCCTATGTTTTCCCTGAATATTGCTATATCCCAAGAATCCTATGTCCAGCTAGGAAGGGCAGAGGCTCAATGTTACTCTTCTACAATGCAGTTTATATCTGTGCAATTCCAATTGTCTTGCAATTTAATTAATGTAATTGAAGCTCATGCTTGAAGATTTATTCAGCAAAATAATGTATTTTATATATCCATAAATAACAAATTACTGTGTATTAAGGCAAGATAAAATGGCATCAATTATCAGAGTATGTAATCATAAAATGTACAGTCCTATTAAACAAAATGGTGATTAAATATAAAATAAAATGTCAAATGAAGAGCTACGTGGAGACTTTAGAATTCTTCTTCTCTATGAAAAAAAGTGTAATAATTAAATTTTTAGACATAAATATGGAAATAGATTTTCTCAGAGATCGTGAGGCCTAAACTATATACTACTTAGCAATATGTAATGTAGGTCATCTTCAAAAATTGTTATGCATTCAAATCTTGAATAACTTGTTTGATTCATTTTGGGTATATATTTGAATTATTTCAGCTGTGGAAATACAAAGAGGCACAAACATTCACATACAGCAGACATATTCAATCAAAGCATAATAGTTTCACCAAGATTAACCCAAAATTTTGTGATAAAGTGAAAAGTGATATTCTCTTAAGATTAGGGAGAAAAAAATACCCAACCCTTCCTAACAGATTAAATCAAATACATTCAGAAAAAAAAAAAAAAAAAAAAAAAAAAAAAAAAAAAAAAAAAAAAAAAACAAAAAAAAAAAACAAAAAAACCCCAAAAAACAAAAACTGATCCATTAAATAACAACTTAAAAGATGGGAGCTAATGTGATCATGATAGAGATATCTCCCAGGTAAAATCTGGAATTATTGTAAGAACTTCATGCCTAGGAATGCATTATGAGAAGTTAAAGCAAAATGAAAGAAAGCCAAATAATTCAATATTCTGAAGTTAGGTGACTGATATAAAAAATCTAAGTTGTTATTACTTAGTATGGCAAAAAAATATTCATCACATAAATACATTATCCTCTACTGAATTAATCTCATTAATTTGTCCAAGTTTTAAACTTTTCAAGCCCCATAAAAATATTAGTTATTGATAAAATGATCAATAAATATTTAATTAAATTATTGCTAATTTTATATCTCCTTGTAACCATTCAAGAGGTACAAATCACTGGAAAGTTGGCATAAACATCCCATTCTTTACTTAAATTTGCATGTCACAGTAAAAAAAATAACGTCTTTGATAGTGTATTGAATTCCTGTACTTTTAGTCAGTATGAGTCAGTCCTCTATACTAACAGTCTCTGATCTATTGTCACTAGTGGATTTATTGACCTAAAAATACGGAAACAGACCTGTGTTTTATTTTTGCAAGATACATCATCAGCACAGTACTCTGTAGCTCCAAGATATCTCTCATTTGAAGCTCTCTTTGTGGGCTTTGTAGATTACAGGATATACATATGCATACATATATAATATAAATACACATACATAATACACACATATGCATATGGAATATGGAAAAAAGAATATGGAACAATACAGGGTAAGAAATGATTGATTTGCTCATACATAAATTTCATAATCTAGTTAATCTACTAGTCTATTTAATGGTAAATAGAGATCAACTTTTGTTGAAAGAAACGAACATGGAGCTAAATTGAATTCCTTAAAAATAAAATTATTTTTAGTTAATACAAGCTTACCTTTAGCCATTCTTCAAATTGACTAGAACAAATCCAAGCATTAAAACTGTACATACCAAGTATTTTTAATTCTGTTCTTTAAAATAACCTTCATATCTACTTGGCCACAAATGCAACATGTTCCTATTGAGAGTATATCTGCTTTATCTCACCACTTGAATGAGTATAATTAAGGTGGAGAAAATGAAATTTAGGGATTAAAAATCAATAGTATATCATACAAGAAAGTATATTTGTTTCAATGTATTTGCAATAAATATTACATATCTGTTATGTGTATATATATACTATGTATATATGTGTATATATGCGCATATGTGTATATATGGGTGTATAGATACACACAATATATTTATGTTAACAGTATATATATGCACACAATATATTTACGTTAACAGTGTGAACTTGAATTCTTCCTTAGTCTCTGCTGATTTTTGATGTGGGAAAGTTAATTTGCCTTACTAATCCTGAATCTCTTCATATTTAAAACACAGAATCATATGCGCTTTATAAAGTTATTTTGAGGATCAAATGGTTAAATAAATTAAATGGGTAGGATATTGCTATTATTAGTCCAATGTTAGCCTACCAACAGTGTATAGCTTTTTATTTTGTATATATTTGCATTTGTTTTAAAGTCATGAATATTTAAATATAGCATATTAAATAAAATCAAAATTAAAAAGTTTATTTTGCTTATTTCTAATGCCATGTGTTTCAATGCCTACCTTTAAAAAAACAAGTCTCTAGAGTAGAACATGTATAGTACAAATTTAGTTCTGTTTAATGTTACAATTTACAATTATAAATAAGGCAACATTTTTTTTCTCTAAAGAGAAGCAAGATTTTCCCAGTGGCAGAAAAGCCTTTCTCTTACCTGCCAAAAACAACTTCTCTGCCCCTGTTATTCCTCTAAGTTCTAAAGGTAAGTTTCGAGACTACATGAGTTATTATGTGCTTCTATTCTGTGAGTTACATACAACATATACTTGCCTGAGGAGATTTCCAAACCTTGGTTATTATTAGTGAAACAATTTGGGGCATAAGCAGCCCAGAGAATAAACCCTGTCTTCATGGGCTGCACTGCATCTTCTCATTAAACATGGAGAAACTACATCTTCCATTCAATTACAGATGCCTAAATAATATTTTTTCCCCTGGCAATCTAAGCTTCATAAGTATTAAAGAGGGAAAATAAAAGTTATCTCATCTTTCTAAATAGCATGCATTTCTTGCGTTTCAGTCACAAAATGCTGTCAACCAACTATGAGTATGTAAGTGACTCACTGGTCAGGGAGATAGCACAATTGTCTTTTGAGAAATGCTGAATGATTAAAACTCATGATCTGAAATAAAACATGAATCCCTAAGGATTATTGGAGGGCTTATCTGTAAGAGCTCACGGAAAGCAATATATTGTTGGCTATGTACTCTTTGAGCAGGCTTATTCCAGGATCTTAGCCACTCCTGGTTTTTATACATTATTATCTGTTCAGAGAACGAGATACCTATCTAGAGTCATAAAGATGCCATTAAGAAGACAGTATCTGGGGTTGTGATTAGTAAGCTACTGTCTCTCTGAATTCATAAGTTTTTCAAACTCAACTGAACGCGGGTACTTTTTCAGCAATTGAAATAATCATAAGGTTTTTATCTTTCATTCTGTTGATATAATGGACTATGTTGATTGATTTTGCGTATGTCAAACCATCCTTGTATATCAGGGATAAAACCCACTTGGTCATGATGCATGATCTTTCTAATGTATTGTTGAATTTGGTTTTCTAGTATTTTATTGGAGATATTTGCATCAATATTTATCAGAGATATTGGTCAGTAGTTTTGTCTTTTTTTTTGAAGTGTTTTTGGTTTTGGTATCAGGGTCATAAAAATCTCATAGTGTAAGTTTGAAAATATTCCCTCTTTTTTTTGCAGAACAGTTTGAGTAAGATTGACATTAGTTCTTCTTTAAATGTTTGGTATAACTCAGAAGTAAAACCATGGGTCCCGGGCTTTCCCTTACTAGGAAGCTTTTTATTATGGCTTTGATGTTATAACTTGTTATTGGTCTGTCCAGGTTTTGAATTTCTTCCTAATTCAATCTTGATAGGGTGCAGGTATCTAGACATTTTTTCATTACTTCTGGATTTACCAGTATATTGGCATGTATTTGCTCATAGTAGCCATTAATGATCCTTGGAATTTCTGTGGTATCAGTTGTAATGTATATTTTTTATTTCTCATTTTATTTATTTGGATTTTCTTATTTTTTTTCACAGACTGGCTAAGAGTTCATCAATTTTGTTTAAGTATTCAAGAAACCAATTTTTTGTTTTATTAATTTTTTATTATTCATCATTTCAATTTTTTTTATTTTTGCTCTCATCTTTATTATTTCTTTTTGTCTACTAATTTTGGGGTTGGTTTGCTCTTGTTTTTCTAGTTCTATGTGAGATGCATCATTAGATTGTTTATTTAAAAAGTTTTTCTCTTTTTTGATGTAGACACTTATAGCTATCAACTTCCCTCTGTTTACTACTGTTTCTGTATCCCTTAGGTGTAGTTATGTTTTGTTTCTATTATCATTTGTTTGAAATTTTGTTTTTTAAATTTTCTTAATTTTTTCATGAACCAAATGGTCATTCAGGAACATATTGTTTAATTTACATGTATTTGTATAGTTTCCAAAACTCCTCTTGTTATTAATTTCCAGTTTTACTCCATTGTGGTAAGAGAAGAAACTCAATATTATTTTAGTTTTTTACATTGTTTAAAGACTTGGTTTATGTCTTAACATATTGCTTATTCTAGAGAATGTCCATGTGCAGAGGAAAAGAATGTGTAATCTGCAGCTCTTGGATGAAATGTTCTATAAATATCTGTTAGATCAATTTGGTCTATGGTGCAGACATTAAATGTAAATGGGCTAAATGCCCCAATTAAAACACACAGACTGGCAAATTGGATAAAGAGTCAAGACACATTGGTGTGCTGTATTCAAGAGACTCATCACATGTGCAAAGACACATATAGGCTCAGAATAAAGGGGTGGAGGAAGTTTTACAAAACAAATGGAAAGCAAAAAGGAAAAATAAAAAAAAAAAGCAGAAGTTGCAATCCTAGTCTCTGATAAAGCAGACTTTAAACCAACAGAGGTCAAAATAACAAAGAAGAACATTACATAATGGTAAAGGGATCAATGCAACAAGAACAGCTAACTATCCTAAATATATATGCACCCAATACAGGAGCACCCAGATTCAGTTCTTGGAGACCTACAAAGAGACTTAGATCCCCACACAATAATAGTGGGAGAATTTAACACTTCACTATCAATATTAGATCAGTGAGACAAAAAATTAAAAGGATATTCAGGACTTGAACTCAGCTCTGGACCAAGCAGCCTAAGACATCTACAGAACTTTCCACCCCAAGTCAACAGAATATACATTCTTCTCAGCACCAAATCAAACTTATTCTAAAATTGAACACATATTTGGAAGTAAAACAATCCTCAGCAAGTGCAAAAGAATAGAAATTATAACAAACAGTCTCTCAGACCACAGTGCAATAAAATTAGAACTCAGGATTAAGAAAGTCACTCAAAACCACACAATTACATGAAAACTGAACAACCTACTCTTGGATAACTACAGGGTAAATAACGAAATTAAGGCACAAATAAAAATAAGTTATTTGAAACCAATGAGAACAAAGATACAACATACCAGAATCTCTGGGACACAGCTAAAGCAGAGTTTAGAGGTAAATTTATAGCACTCAATGTCCACAGGAGAAAGTGGGAAAGATGTAAAATTGATACCCTAACATCACAATTAAAAGAACTAGAGAAGCAAGAGCAAACAAATTAAAAAGCTAGCAGAAGACAAGAAATAACTAAGATCAGAGCAGAACTAAAGGAGATAGGTAAACAAAAAACACTTCAAAAAATTCATGAAGCCAGGAGCTGGTTTTTTGAAAAGATTAACAAAATAGATGGACTACTAGCCAGACTAATAAAAAAGAAAAGAGAGAAGAATCAAATAGATTAAAAAAATGATAAAGGGGATATCACCACAGATCCCACAGAAGTACAAACTACCATCAGAGAATACTATAAATATCTCTATGCAAATAAACTAGATAATCTAGAAGAAATGGATACATTCCTGGACACATACACACTCCTAAGACTAAACCAAAAGGAAGCCAAATCCCTGAATGGACCAATAACAAGTTCTGAAATTGATGCAGTAATTAATAGCCTACCAATTAAAACAAAGCCCAAGACCAGATGGATTTATATGGAATTCTACCAAAAGTACAAAGAGGAGCTAGTGTCATTCTTTCTGGAACTATTTCAAACAATAGAAGTGTTTACTCATTTTATGAGGCCAGCATCATCACTATATATATATATAAAAAAAAAAACCTGGCAGAGACACAACAACGAAAAAAGAATTTGAGGCCAATATCCATGATGAACATTGATGAGAAAATTCTCAATAAAATACTTACAAACCATATTCAGCAGCACATCAAAAAGCTTATCCACCATGATCAAGTGGGCTTCAACCCTAGGATGCAAGTCTGGTTCAACATATGCAAATCAATAAACATAATCCATCGCATAAACAGAACCAATGTCAAAAACCCCAAGATTATCTCAGTAGATGCAGAAAAGGCCTTCAATAAAAATCAACACTCCTTCATACTAAAAACTCTCAGCAAACGTGGTATTCATGGAATGCATCTCCAAATAATAAGAGTTAGTTATGACAAACACATAGCCAATATCATACTGAATGGGAAAAAGCTGGAAGTATTCCCTTTGAAAACCAGCACAAGACAAGGATGACCTCTCTCACCACTCCTATTCAACATAGTGTTGGAAGTTCTGGCCAGAGCAATCAGGCAAAAGAAAGAAATAAAATGTATTCAAACAGGAAGAGAGGAAGTCACATTGTCTCTGTTTGCAGATGACATGATTGTATATTTAGAAAACCCCATCACCTCAGCCCAAAATCTACTTAAGCTGATAAGCAATTTCAGCAAAGTCTCAGGATACAAAATCAATGTGTAAAAATCACACACATTCATATACACCAGTAACAGGCAAACAGAGGGCCAAATCATGAGTGAACTCCCATTCACAATTGCTACAAAGAGAATAAAATTCCTAGGAATAAAACTTACAAGGGATGTGAATGACCTGTTCAAGCAGAATTACAAACCATTGCTCAAGGAATTAAGAGAGGACACAAACAAATGGAAAAACATTCCATGCTCATGGATAGGAAGACTTAATAGCATGAAAATGGCCATACTGCCCTAAGTAATTCATAGATTCAATGTTAGCCACATCAAGCTACCATTGAATTTCTTCACAGAAACAGAAACAACTACTTTAAATTTCATATGAAACCAAAAAAGAGCCCATATAGCCAAGAAAATCCTAAGCAAAAAAGAACAAAGCTGGAGGCATCACGCTACCTGACTTCAAATTATAATCTAAGGCTACAGTAACCAAAATAGTATGGTACTGGTACCAAAACAGATATATAGACCAATGGAACAGAACAGAGGTCTCAGAAATAATGCCACACATCTACACCCATCTTATCTTTGACAAACCTGATGAAAACTAGCAATAGGGAAAGGATTTCCTACTTAATAAATGGTGTTGAGAAAACTGGCTAGCCATATGCTGAAACTGAAACTGGACCCCTTCTTTACACTTCATATAAAAATTAACTCAAGATGGATTAAAGATTCAAATTAATGCCTAATACCATAAATGCCCTAGAAGAAAACCTAGGCAATACTATTCAGGACACAGGCATGGGCTAAGGCCTCATGACTAAAACACCAAAAGCAATGGCAACCAAAGCCAAAATTGATGAATGTGTTATAATTAAACTAAAGAGCTTCTTCACAGCAAAAGAAACCATCTTCAGAGTGAACAGGCAACCTACAAATTGGGAGAAAATGTTTGCAATCTATCCATCTGACAAAGGACTAATGTCCATAATCTACAAGGAACTTAAACAAATTTGCAAGAAAAAAAACAACTCCAACAAAAAGTTGGCAAAGGATAAGCACTAACACTTCTCAAAAGAAGTTATTTATGCAACCAATGAACATATGAAAAACACTCATCATAGTGGTCATTAGAAAAATGCAAACCAAAACCACAATGAGATACCATCTCATGCCAGTTAGAATGGTGATCGTTAAAAAGTTAGGAAACAACAGATGCTGGAGAGAATGTGGAGAAATATGAACACTTTTACATCGTTGGTGGGAGTGTAAATTAGTTCAACCATTGTGGAAGATAGTGTGGCAATTCCTCAAGGATCTAGAACCAGAAATAACATTTGACCCAGCAATCTCATTACTGGGTATATACTCAAAGTATTATAAATCATTCTACTATAAAGAGACATGCACATGTATGCTTATTGCAGCACTGCTGTTCACAATAGCAAAGACTTGGAACCAACCCAAATCACCATCAATGATAGGCTGGATGAAAATAATGTGGCACGTATACATGATGGAATACTATGCAGTCATAAAAAAGGATGAGTTCATGTCCTTTGCGGGGACATGGATAAAGCTGGCAACCATCATTCTCAGCCAACTAACACAGGAACAGACAACCAAACACCACATGTTCTCTGTCATAAGTGGAAGTTAAACAATGAGAAGACATGGACACAGGGGAGGGAACATCACACATGGGGGCCTGCCTGCCCAGGGGCAGGGAGCTAGAGGAGGCATAGCATTAGGAGAAATATGTTATGTAGATGATGGGTTGATGGGTGCAGCAAACTATCATGTCATGTTATACCTATGTAACAAACCTGCATTTTCTGCACATGTATTCCAGAACTTAAAGTATAATTTAAAAAGGGAGCATACATTTTAAATTGTTACATACACTTGCTGACTTGACACCTTTATCATTATATAGTTACCTTTTTTGTCTCATCATATAGCTTTTGTCTTGAAATCTATTTGGTTTGATATAAGTATAGCATCTCCTGACTTCTTTGGTTCCATTGGCATGGAATATCATTTTTTATCTCTTTATTTTCAGTCTGTGTGTGTCTTTACAGGTGAAGTGTGTTTACTGTAGGCATGAGATCAATATGTCTTAGTTGTTCACCTATTCAGTTAGTGTATCTCTTTTGATTGGAGATTTTTGTCCATTTACATTCAATGTTATTACTGATGAGTAAGAACTTACTCTTGTCATTTTGTTATCTGTTTTCTGTTTGCTTTGTGGTATTATCTGTCTTCTTTTTTTTCTATCTTCTTCTAGTGAACCAGATTGTCTTTGGTGAAATTATTTTTTTCCTGTAATTTTTTTTTTGCATATGCATTGTGTGTTTAGTAGTGTGAGGTTACCATGAGGTTTTCAAATACTAAACATGTTATTTTAACCTGATAACAATACTATTTTCACAAATAAATAAGCAAAAATAAAACTGTTAAAAATTCTACACCTAAACTTCATCTCCCTGCTTTTTAACTTTTTGTTGTTTCTATTTATATCTTATTGTATGGACTGTGTCTTGAAAAGTTGTCATACTTATTTTTTGATTGATTCATTGTTTAGTCTTTCCATTTAGGATAAGAGTAGTTTATACACCACACTTGCAGTGTTGTAATATTCTGTGTTTTTCTGTGTACTTCCTATTACCACTGAGCTTTATACCTTCAGGTGATTGCTTATTGCTCATTAATGTCCTTTTCTTTCTGATTAAAGTGCTCCTTTTAGTATTTTCTGTAGGGCATGTGTGGTATTAATAAAATGCTTCAGCTTTTTGTTTGTCTAGGAAAGTCTTTATACCTTCTTCATGTTTGAAGGATGTTTTCACCAGATATTCTATTCTAGGGTAAAATATTTTTTCCTTCAGCACTTGAAATATGTCATGCTACTCTCTCCTGGCCTGTAAAGTTTCCTCTGAAAAGTCTGCTGTCAGACATATTGATGCTCCATGTTATATTATTTGTTTCTCTTCTCCTGCTGCATTTAGAATCTTTTCTTCATCTTGACCTTGGGGAGTCTGTTTGCTTAATGCCTTGAGGTAGTTTTTTGGGGGGTTAAATCTACTTGGTATTCTGTAACTTTTTGTACTTGGATATTGATATCTTTCTTCAGGTTTGGGAAGTTCTTTATTATTACCACTTTGAATAAACCATTTACTCCTATCTCTTTCTCTACCTCCTATTTAAGGATAATAACTCTTAGATTTGGCTTTTTGAGGCTATTTTCTAGATCCTACATATATGCTTCATTGTTTTATATTCTTTTTTCTTTTGTCTCCTCTGACTTTGTATTTTCAAATAACCTGTCTTTAAGCTCACAATTCTTTCTTCTGCTTGATCAATTCTGGTTTTGAGAGACTCTGATACATTCTTTTGTTTGCCAACTGTATTTTCTAGCTCCAAAATCTTTGCTTCATTCTTTTGAATTATTTTAATTTCATTGTTAAATTTATCTGATAACATTCTGATTTCCTTCTCTATGTTATCCTGAATTTCTCTGAGTTTTCTCAACATGGCTGTTTTTGATTCTCTCTCTGAAAGGTCACATATCTCTGTTTCTCCAGTATTGGTACCTGGTGCTTTATTTCATTTGCTGGGGTAATGTTTTCCTGGCTGGTGTTGCTTCTAGGAGATGTTCTTCAGTGTCTGTGCATTGAAGAGTTAGGTATTTATTGTAGTCTTCACTATCTGGATTTACTTGTAGCCATCCTTCTTGGAAACACTTTTCAGATATTTGAAAGATCTAAGCTCTATCTGCTTTATAGGGCACACCAAGCCCAGTACTTGTGTGGTACTGCAGACTTGTAGAGGTACATCCTTGGTGGTCTTGGACAAAATCTAGGAGAATTCTCTGTTTTACCAGGCAGATACTTGTGTTCCCTTCCTTTGTCCCAAACATGCAAAATCTTTCTCTCTGTCTGTTTTGAGTCACCTAAAGTTGGAGGTGGAGTGACACAAGCACTCCTGTGGCCATCACCACTATGACTGCTCTGAGTCAGACCTGAAGCCAGTGCAGTGCTAGGTCTTTCCCAAGGCCTGCTGTAACCACTCTCTGGCTACTGCCCATGTTTGCTTAAGGCCGTGGATCTCCACAATCAGCAGATGGGAAACAAGGCCTCTGTCTTGCCCTTCACAGCAGTGAGGTTTCCCATGCTCTGGGTGGGTCCAGAAGTTTCATCTAGGAGTCAGGGACTAAATTCAAAAACCTTGGAAGTCTACCTGTTATATAATATTGTGTTATGTCATATTGTGGCTGAACTGACACTCAGACAGCAAGATGCAGCCCTTCCCACTCTTCTCTCCTTTTCCCAAAAGGAGAGGAGCCTCACACCATTGCCACCGCCAACTAAGGCCACAAGGAGCACTGTCAGATTATAACCAATGTTCCATTAAGCCCCAAGGTCTCTTCTTTTATTATTATTTTCAAATTTTCAAATTTTATTTTATGTTCAGGGGGACATGTACAAGATATGCAAGTTTGTTTCATAGGTAAAAGTTTGCCATGCTTGTTTGCTCTAACGATAATCCTATCACCCAGGTATTAAGCCCAGCATCCATTAGCTATTCTTCCTTATGCCCTCACTCCTCCCCCAAGTCCCCATTCTCTGACAAGACCCAGTGTGTGATGTTTCCCACCCCCTTGTGTCCATGTGTTCATGTGTTCTCATGATTTAGTTCCTACTTATAAAACATGTGGTATTTGATTTTCCGTTCTTGCATTAGTTTGCTAAGGATAATGGCCTTCAGCTCCATCCGTGTCCCTGCAAAGGACATGATCTCATTCCTCTCTATGGCTGCATAGTATTCCATGGTGTATATGTAACACATATTCTTTATCCAGAGTATTATTGATGAGCATTTAGGTTGATTCCATGTTTTTGTTACTGTGAATAGTGCTGCAATGAACATATGCATACATGTGTCTTTGTAATGGAATGATTTATATTCCTTTTGGTATGTGCTCAGTAATGGGATTGCTGGGTTGAATGGTATTTCTGCCTCCAGGTCTTTCAGAATTAGCGCTCTGTTTTCCAGAATGGTTAAACTAATTTATACTCTAACCAACAGTAAAAAGGTGTTTCTTTTTCTCCAAAACCTTGCCAGCATCTGCTGTTTTTTCGCTTTTTAGTAATAGCCATTCTGACTGGTATGAGATGGTATCTCATTGTGGTTTTGATTGGCATTTCTCTAATGATCAGTGATGTTGAGCTTCTTTTCATGTTTTTTGTCCACATGTATGTTTTCTTTGGAGAAGTGTCTGTTCATGTCCTTTGCATACTTTTTAATGGGGTTGTTTATTTTTTTCCTATAAATGTATTTAAGTTCCTTATAGATGCTGAATATTAGACCATTGTCAGATGAATAGATTGCAAAATTTGTTTCCCATTCTGCAGGTTGTTTGTTTACTCTGGTAATAAGTTCTTTTGCTGTGCAGAAGCACTTTAGTTTAATTAGATCCTATTTGACAATTTTTGCTTTTGCTGCAATTGATTTGGAATCTTCCTCATGATACCTTTGCCTGTACCTATGTCCTGAATGGTATTGCCTGGATTTTCTTCTAAGGATTTTATTTATGTAAATGAGTTTTACATTTAAGTTTTTAATTTGTCTTGAGTTGATTTTTGTATATGGTGTAAGAAAGGGGTTCAATTTCAGTTTTCTGCATATGGTTAGCCAGTTCTCCCAGCATCATTTATTAAATAGGGAATTTTTTCCCCCATTGACTGCTTTTGTCAGGTTTGTTGAAGATCAATGATTGTAGGTGTGCAGTCTTATTTCTGGGTTCTATATTTTGTTCCATCAGTATATGTGTCTGTTATCATACCAATACCATGCTGTTTTGGTTACTGTAGCCCTGTAGTATAGTTTGAAGTCAAGTAGCATGATGCCTCCAACTTTGTTCTTTTTGCTTAGAGTTACCTTAGCTATTCAGACTTTGTTTTGGTTCCATAAGAATTGTAAAATAGTTTTTTTTCTGGTTCCATGAAAAAATGTCAAGGGTAGTTTAATGGGAATAGCATTGAATCTATAAATTGCTTTGACAGTATAATTCTTCCTCTCCATGAGCATAGACTGTTTTTCAATTTGTTTATGTCACCTATAATTTCTGTGAACAGTAGTTTGTAGTTATCCTTGAAGAAGTCCTTCCCTTCTCTTGTTAGCTGTATTCCTAGGTATTTTCTCCTTTTTGTCAGTATTGTGAATGGAAATTCATTTGTGATTTGACTTTTGGCTTGTCTGATGTTGCAGTATAGAAATGCTAGTGATTTTTGGATATTGACTTTGTATCCTGAGACTTTGCTAAAATTGCTTATCAGCTTAAGCTTGCGATGGGTTGCAATGATGGGGTTTTCTATATATAGGATCATGTCATCTGCAAACAAAGTTTGACTTCCTCGCTTCTGATTTAAATACTCTTTATTTCTTTATCTTACCTGATTGCCCTGGCCATAAATTACAATACTACATCGAACAGGAGTGGTGAGAGAGGGCAATCTTGTCTTGTGCTGGTTTTCAAGGGGAAGGATTCCAGCTTTTGCCCATTCAGTATGATATTGCCTTTGGGTTTGTCATATATGGTGCTTATTATTTTGAGGTACATTCCTTCAATATCTGTAGTCTCTCAGACAAAAGCACAATCAATTTAGAACTCAAGATTAAGAAATTCAGTCAAAACCATATAACTACATGGAAATTGAAAAACCTGCTCTTGAATGACTTTTTGGGTAAATAATGAAATTAAGGGAGAAATCAAGAAGTTCTTTGAAAGTAATGAGAACAAAGACACAATGTACAAGAATCTCTGGGACACAGCTAAAGCAGAATTAAAAGGAAAATTTATAGCACAAAATGGCTACATCCAAAAGCTAGAAAGATCTTATGTTAACAACCTAACATCACAACTAAAAGAACTGAAGAACCAATAGGAAACAAACTCCAAAAGTAGCAGAAGACTAGAAATAACCAAGATCAGAGCTAAACTGAAGGAGCTGGAGACACACACACACACACACACACAAACCTTAAAAAATTAGTAAATCCAGAAGGTGGTTTTTGAAAAAAATAATAAAATACATAGATTACTAGCTAGACTAATAAAGAAGAAAAGAGAGAAGAGTCAAATAAACACAATCAGAAGTGATGAGGAAGATATCACTACTGACCCCACAGAAATACAATCACCAGAGAATATTATAAACACCTCTCTGTACATATACTAGAAAATCTAGAAGAAATAGATACATTCCTGGACACATACATCTTCCCAAGACTGAACTAGGAAGAAATTAAATCCCTGAATAGATCAGTAATAAGTTCTGAATTTGAGGCAGTAATAAATAACCTACCAACCAAAAAGATCCCAGGATCAGAAAGATTCACAACTGAATTCTACCAGAGGTACAAAGAAGAGCTGGTACCATTTCTACTGAAACTACTCCAAAAAATTTAAAAGGAAGGACCCCTCCATAACTCATTCCATGATGCCAACATCAACATCACCCTGGTACCAAAACCTGGCAGAAATACAAAAAAAAAAAAAAAAAAAAAAAAAAAAAAGAAAGAAGAAAGAGAAAAGAAAACTTCAGGTCAATATCCTTGGTGAACATTGATGCAAAAATCCTCAAGAAAATACTGGCAAACTGAATTCAGCAGCACATCAAAAAGCTTATCCATCATGGTCAAGTAGGCGTCATCCTCAGGATGTAAGGCTGGTTCAGCATATGCAAATCAGTAAATGTGACTCATCACATAAACAGAACTAAAGACAAAAACCACATAATTATCTCAATAGAGGCAGAAAAGACTTTTGACAAAATTCAACATCCCTGCATGTTAACAACTCCCAAGGTCTCTTAAGTCATCTTGTGGTGAACACTGCCTGCTCTGGAACTCATCTTTCAGGGCAACTCTGGTCCAGGACAGATCCAGAAATGCAGTCTAAGAGTCAAGCCCTGGAACTGGGGACCCCAAGAGCCAGCTTGGTGCTTTATGTCCCTGTGGCCATGCTGGTACCTGAGGTGCGAGACAAAGTCTCCTTTACTTTTCTCTTTTTCAAGCAGGAGTTTTGCTCAGTGCTCACTACAGCTGATTATGTGCTGAGTCCCACCTGAAGTCCACAAGTCTGAGGTTCAGTCAAGGCCCTCAGTGTAGTACCTGGGTATGGCTCCTATTCATTCAGGGCTCAAGGGCGCTTCAGTTAGCAAGTGATGAGTACTGGCAGGTCTGGTTCCTTTCCTTCAAGTCAATGAGTTCCATTCTGGCCCAGGGTGTGTCTAGAAATGTTGTCCAGGAGCTAGGGCCTGGAACGGGGGCCTCACAACTCTGACTGGTGCCCTAGCCTACTGTGGCTGGGCTGGTATTCTAGATGCAAGACAAAGCCCTCCCCATTCTTACTTTTCCTCTCCTCAAGTGGAAGGAAGGGTTCTCTTTTGGAGCTGCAACCTGTGCAGCAGGGTTAGAGGAGGCACAGTGCAGCACTTCCTTGGCTGCCCCAGCTGGTTTCTCAGTATGTTGTGTCTCCTCCCCACTCACAATCCACTGTCTCTGGGCCTAATTCAACACTGGGACTCAACTGACAAATTTCAGTCCTTATGGCCTAGACTGCCTTTCAAGTTTACTTGGAGACACAGAGTGCTGTACCCTGCAGTGATAAGGATTGTGGGAACTCAAGTTCCCAGGTAATCCCGCTGGTTAAAATGCTTCCTCCATGGGCAGGCATCAGCTGAGTTTGGTCTGGATTTCCTTTCTGCTCTACCAGGACAGGATGGAGCTTAATGCCTCACAATTGCTGTATACTTTCCCACCCCCAGTGCCCAGAGTGTTCTTCACACCATGCCACACTGCCAGGGGTGGGGAAGGGGTGGCATCGGTGATTCAAGACTGTATTTTCTGTTTCTTCAGTGTCTCTTTCATGAAGTTAAAACCAGGTACCATGAATACTCACCTGATTTTTGGTTCCTATGAAGGTGTTTTTTTCTGAGTAGATAGTTGTTAACTTGGTATCCTTGCATGGGCGATGATTGATGGAGTTTTCTGTTTCACCGTCTTGCTCTTCCCTCTATTATATCTAATAACAATCCTGTAGGTTAAATTTATTCACTATTCCAAATTGAGAAAATGAGACTCAGAGAGCTTAGTAGGTTTCCCAAGGTAACATAGTAATTGAAAACATCTGAATGTAATTCTATCGCTGCTTTGTTCTGAAGTGCCTTCTTTACTGTCTTACTTTTTATATCCACTATATTATGACATATTGTGTTTTCCCATGGCAGTTTCTTCTCTCTCTTCACTAAGTTCCATTTCTTGAAAATATCATCTTCTATTACATCAACTACCTTCACTGGACAGACTGACTTAAATCTGAACTCCATTGCCTTATCTCCCCTATACGCTTCCTACCTTCTGTTCACATATCCCACCCTGTAAGTTTCACGTTCTTACTGCTGCCAGTTGTGACCAATACTATGAGTTAATTAGTCTTCAATAATATATTCTGATTTCCCCACACTTCAGCTGTCTATTGTTATTTCTACTTTATGATGATTTCTCCTAAATGATGTGCCTTTTACACTGGTAATGGGATAAAGTGAATCAGGGCCTCATTGTTTTTGCCCAGGACACATCAAGGGCCTATTTTAAGATCATTTTGAATCTTATACAGAATTTTAAATGAATATTCTGAACGCACTAGCTTCCTTCATTATATTTATTTTTCCTCATGAATCTTCATGAAATTTATGCTTAAGTATTGAGTCTGGTAAATAATTCCTCCCAAGATGAAACCCAGACTTCTCTAATGCAAGCTATACTGCCTTCCTGCCACCATTAAGCAATCTGGTTCTTCAAGTCAAAAGGAATTTTAAAAACTAGACTTACTCACTTATCTATTTTGTTTGTGCTTTTAGGAGCCACACTCAATTCCCTTTCATATATCTTCTCATAAATCTTGCTTACTGATTATTTAGAATATAGGTAATTTGAAATAAAGCACTATATTGTGTATGTGTGTGTATGTGTATTTTATCATGATGCATCATATTTGTTTTGAAAACTTTAGCAATGTTATATTTTTCAAATTTGTTACTTTCTGAGATTATTTTCAGGAAAATTTGGAAAATTAGGAGTAGGCCAATTCTTTCTCTCTCTATATATAACACACACATACACACATATGCTCAGCAAATGTGTAGTACATATATGTACACATGTGTATATATGCAAACACATTTTATACATAATGTGTATGCATATAGCTTTGTAATATAATAAGCAAATCATGTGTTTATATTTGAGAGTATTTTTAAAACTAATGTTATTTACCTCTAGTTGATGTATTTGGTGTGTTTCCTCTCTGTTTTATGAATCTTGATCATTTTTCAGCAGACATTTATGTTCTCCATTTAAAAAAAAATCATGCTTCTTCCGTGTATCTAAGTTTTGATATGTACTACACATAATTAGAATAGAACAGACAGTGTGAAAATGAGGGGGAAGGAAGAACCATCAAGCAAAAGTTTTCTATTTTAAATGTTTTTGATATTTTCTGTTTGCATTCTGAATTTATTATGTGTCTTTTCTCATTGTTTGTTTTTTCTATATGCCTCTATATGTAGATATATACAATTATATATGTTAAGATTAAAATAAATTATTGAGAGAATACTGTGTTTAGTGCCACTTTAAAAGTAAAAACTTTTAATTTGCATAGTTGTTATTATCTGCAAACAATAATATTTCTTCTTTTGTGTAGACTTTTTTTATCTTGTATATGATTCTTCAAATTATACTAGAAACTTATAAAGAACACTTATCCAGCTATAGGACAATATAATAATTGGAGAGCTAAAATCCTTGCTGTTAAATGTTTCCTTCTAACGTCATTAAACATATGCTTTAAATGTAGTTAGTTAAGGAAAAATCAATTTTAAAAGTCTTTTAAAGTCAAGACGGTGGCCTGGTGTGGTGGCTCAAGCCTGTAATCCCAGCACTTTGGGAGGCCGAGACGGGTGGATCATGAGGTCAGGAGATCGAGACCATCCTGGCTAACACGGTGAAACCCCGTCTCTACTAAAAAATACAAATACTACTAGCCAGGCGAGCTGGCGGACGCCTGCAGTCCCAGCTACTCGGGAGGCTAGGCAGGAGAATGGCGTATAAACCCGGGAGGCGGAGCTTGCAGTGAGCTGAGATCCGGCCACCGCACTCCAGCCTGAGCGACAGAGCGAGACTCCGTCTCAAAAAAAAAAAAAAAAAAAAAAAAGTCAAGACGGTAACTTGACATGATAAAGAAAATATAAAATTGTCTGTGGTGGAGACAATAATACTCACCAAATAGTCTATTTACACCCCTGCATTTCCCGTCCTTCCTTGCAAAGTCATGTGATTGTGTTTACCAATAAAATTGAAGAATAAGCATATAATTTCCAGGCTGATACAGTCAAAAGCCCATAAAGAATGCTTCAGTCTTAATTCCTTCTTCTGTAGCAAGCAAAAGGGTTGCATATTCCAGAAAATGCATATGGTGGTACTTCTGTCAGTCTAAGCCCTTGAGAAACTATAGGAAGCACAGATGTACAACTCCACTTCATCGCCACTTTAGCATGTGTTATGTGCCTAAGCAAATGCTTGTTTTGGTAAGTCACTGGAATTCTAAGGGTTAATTTCTAAGTACAACATAACATTGCTATACCGGCAAGTACTGGCAAATGCCAATGCCAGTTTGCAACAATGCCTTTGTTATGTAAGATGTTTACAAACTAATAATATCCCTTTATCAAGACACTGTGTATCATTTCTCAGGAACTAGCTCTTAGGTAAAGAACATCATTCACAAAATAATTTGGATAGTAAATCAAGCTCCACACAGAATTTTACTCATTTAAATACTTTATTTTAGATAATGCATAGTAATTTTCAAGGTGTAAATACTTTAGTAATTTAATACTGCCCAAACCCCAAATCATGACACAGAATCTATTTTAAAACAATCTGTTTTATAGTCTTCTAGTTTAGATGTCATAAAACTATTAAAATAAAACACACATATAATAACAGACCCAAAGGGACTGTAATAATTTATCAAATAAGTGACCCAGGAACAAAATGCATCTACTTGACTTAAGATCCAGTGCAATATAAAATACTCAAAGACACAGGCACACACGTGTTTTCATATACTTTATTATAAAAGTATGTATATGCTGCAAAATGTGCCTTTTAAAAAGAAGTCTTATTAGGAAATATTGTTGGAGATTAACATTCATTTTTTTAAAATATATGTTCAGTGTTCAGAATCCTTGTAATTCACATTCCTTAATAGTTTCAACTTTACTTAAATATTTCAGTAGCTTTAGTTTTTGGGGACCGGTGCAGCATTTGAGACCCCTTCCTAAATTAGGGCAATAAACCACTCTGTAAGTCTAGTAAAAGGCAGGGTTCTAGATTTCACTATAGACTAAATTAATTTATACTGGCTGTTTCTAAACTATGACACCTAGGCTAGTTAGCTAAATTCTGCCAATTGGATACTACCACCTGGAACTTTAATTCTGGTGCCAGTTACATAAGAATGGGACACTTTAGAATTAATTACAATGTTAAATGGCTGGGGTAGCCACATTCATAATGCTGTGGTTCTGGTGCAAGCAGAGTTCTCCAGTTTTCGGAATTCTATGTTCCTTCTTATAGCTATACAATCCTTTCATTTTACCTTCTCAGAAACCTACACCAATTTCTGTTGTATAAAACCAAGAACACTGACTAATACCCATACAAATTTATCTTTGCAGAAGTTTTTACTGTATCTTTTACATACTTGTCTATGGATATATACTGCCAAACACGTCCACAAAAATAAAATATATTGCATTTTTCTGCAATAAGTCAGGAAAGATATGAAAAGCCACATAATCACCCAACAGATGCTATTGAGAGTTACAGAAACACTTTGTAAACATTATAACAGAATGAAGTGCAGTCTGTTCTTTGGCTCTTAAATGAAGTTAGTCCATTGAATTTTAATGAATGTTTCATTCCAGATATTTTCCATCTCAGGTATGTACAGTCATTTGAATGAATACATTGTACACATTTAAATTTGCATTTGAAAAACATTTAAAAAATAATTTATTCCACAGACAAAAAAAGAATGGCCATAGTATCTATCAGCTCTACCCATAAGCAGAATTGCCAAAGGGCACATGATAAGGAAATCATTTTTTAAGTTGATAAGGAGACAATGCTTTGTGTTCTATGTATCATAACTTACATTATTTAACCATAATCAATTGTATTCTATATTTTCACAAAACAAGGTTGAAAAATTCTGAGTAGTTTCCTTTAGCACTTTAAATGAAATATTCCCTGTAAGTCTGTCAGAAAGATTCTTCAATTCTCTCTCAAATACTTCAGTGACATGATTAGCTTTTACTGTAAACACTCCAACTGAAAAGTAATGTGGTGTTTAATATACTTTCTGGTTAATTATGATTAAATAGGAACTACTTTTGTACATATCCTTTACAATTTCCCTATCTTGCCTAACAAAGGATATGTTAAGCAAAAAGGAAATTTTTAAAAAGACACGACTGTTTCCTCAGGGAGATGTTTCCTTGATTCTGAGCATTATATCCCATCATATTTTACAGTAGAAAGAGGATATGGGGAATTAGTCTGACCTTTTACAATGTATTGGGACACAGGTATTTAGAGGATTGATGAAGATATTTGAGAATAATTTCCTGATGTGAATCTGTGCCTTCCCTTACTGATGCTAAAGACCGACCATCTTTATGTACAGCCCTGCCATGTCCAGAAATCACTGGAAACCCAGTGTAGATGAATTTAAGAGTACTTTGTTGATAAGTAGGACATGTGATATTCTGTTTTGCTAGCCAAGTATGTAATGATGGGCTTTCACTCAATGTGAATAGCAACCATCTCTCCCATCTTTACTTTAGTTTCCAAATGCAGATGACTGCTCTGAAGATCTTTTTTATCCTTCAACTCCACTTATCCATTGAGACTCCTGAAAAGCAATTGAAAAACCCTCCCCTCCTTTTCTTTATTTTCAATTTGTACTGTTACAAGCTGGCTTCTTGAATCAGTCGGGGCAGAGCTGACACTCAAAGCTTTCTCAGGATTCAAACTCATTAGATGATAGTGTTTCTGTCCTTTCTGTCCTCTGATTCCTTTAAAATAAAAAATGTGCAGCCTCATCCCTGAGTGTTATATGTCAACTTCTGGAGAAAGCTAGTCTTATGTTGCTGACAAGTCACACTCGTCTTTTGTATTAATACCTTCTTCCATACAAATAATTGATTTTCTTGTTTGGACAAACTTAAGTAATTTAGAGTATATTGTAAACCCTTTCCTTTTGCTCTCCTGTAAGTGTAATTTTTTCTTCAGTAGATTCTTTAGAAATGGAATTAGTGAAGTGGTCAGATAAATAAATTGGAGAGGGACATGGTGCTTTCTTTATCTCCGTTTAGCTAAAATTCTTGGTTCTTTAAACTTTTCCCCATTAGCCTTATTTTCCAGCAATTATTCATCTGTGTGGCTCCCTGCTAAACCTTTTCACATTTTTCATATTTTAATTCTATGTCTGAATTTTTTATTTCTCCTCTACTCTATAAATCTTAATTTTCCTTTTTCATAAGCTCCTTCAGACAAAAGGTATTTGAAAAATAAATAAATAATCTTTCCTCATATATTTTTCAGTTGTTATCTGCCCATAATTAGCTAGTCAAAATATAACTGAAAAGTAAAATAACCTCAATATGCTAAAGTCATATTTAAGAAACACATCATTTACCACCTGTCATATGGTCCATGTAATTCTATGGATGATGAGAGGTAAAACAACACAGTACTGCTTATGAGATGTTTCCATGTATTAGATATGTTTAAAAGTTTTGTTACAGGAAGAAAACACGATAAATGGAATAATCAAATGCCAGTCTTTCTTCTGCCTCATTGCATTTTATTTAGACTGCTGTATTTTTACCTACACCCTTTTTATTTCTAAGCATAGCATTTATAGAATTTTAGTCATTGATATTTATAATCAGTCTTTTAAAATCAATGATTATAGCTATAATGGGTGGAAAAATATCATGTAAGCATTGTGCACATAGGACAGACTTTTATAGAATATAACAATATTAGTGTCTTATAGATACCAGTTAATTTCTACAGTCTTAGTACAATCCTCTATCAATTTTCTAGTATTTAAGTTGCCTTTACATTTTGTGCTCTGGATTACTTGATATCATATTAATTTTCTGGATTTTTCTGCAATTTTAAAATTATTTTCTGTCACCAGAGCTACTCTAAGCCTAAGATCAGTAAAGTTGAATGGTTTAAGTGAAACAAAGCAAATACATACATTTAACATGACAATAAACACTGGTAAGTACTCTGAAGCTAATCCAGGTGATTTATGTGGCTTATCAACATTTACTGCAATTTGAAGAATGTGTTTCAGAGGGAAATTTGGCTGGCTACTTAATGGGATTTCCATGGGATGGCAGTATGTTGGTGTTTTCACTATATAGCATGGTCTTCTGTAATTAAAAGTTATTAAGCTTAGAAATTTGATTTCTGAGGAGTGTGCCCAAGATTGCCGAATAAGAACAGCTCCAGCCTCCAACGCCCAGTGTGAGTGACACAGAAGATGGATGATTTCTGCATTTTCAACTGAGGTACTGGGTTCATCTCACTGGGGTGTGTCAAACAGTTGGCACTGGTCCGTGGGTGCAGCCTGACCAGCAAGAGCTGAAGCAGGGGGAGGAATCACCTCACCTGGGAAGTGCAAGGGGGAAGGGGATACCTTTTCCTAGCCAAAGAAAAGCAAGACACACAACACCTGGAAAATAGGGTAACTCCCACCCTGATACTGTGCTTTGACAAGGGTCTTAGAAAATGGCACACCAGGAGATTATATCTCACACCTGGCCCAGAGGCCCAGAGGTTCCCACGCCCATGGAGCCTCCTCATTGCTAGCACAGCAGTCTGAGATCTAACAGCAAGGTGGCAGCAAGGCTGGGGGAGGGGCACCCGCCATTGCTGAGGCTTAAGTAGGTGAACAAAGCTGCTGGGAAGCTCGAATTGGGTGAAGCCCACCACAGATCAAGGAGGCTGGCCTGCCTCTGTAGACTCCTCTTCTGGGGACAGGGCATAGCTAAACAAAAAGCAGCAGAAACCTCGGCAGAGGTAAATGCCCCTGTCTGACAGCTTTGAAGAGAGCAGTGGATCTCCCAGCATGGAGGTTGAGATCTGAGAACAGACAGACTGCCTGCTCAAGTGGGTCACTGACCCCTGAGTAGCCGGGGCAGACTGAACACTCACACCTCACATGGCAGGGCACACCCCTGAGACGAAGCCTCCAGAGCAAGAATCAGACAGCAACAATAGCTGTTCAGAAATATTCTATATTCTGCAACCTCTGCTGCTGATATCTAGGCAAACAGGGTCTGGAGTAGACCTCAAGCAAACTCCATCAGACCTATAGCTGAGGGTCCTGACTGTTAGAAGGAAAACTAACAAACAGAAAGGACACCCACACCAAAACCCCATCAATACGTCACCATCATCAAAGACCAAAGGCAAATAAAACAACAAAGATGGGGAAACAGCAGTGCAGAAAAGCTGGAAATTCAAAAAATCAGAGTGCATCTCCAGCAATGGAACCAAAGGAACAGAGCTCATCACCAGCAATAGAACAAAGCTGGATGGAGAATTACTTTGATGAGTTGAGAGAAGAAGGCTTCAGTCAATCAAACTTCTCAGAGCTAAAGGAGGAACTACGTAACCAGCGCAAAGAAACTAAAAACCTTGAGAAAAGAATGGATGAATGGATAACTAGAATAATCAATGTAGAGAAGACCTTAAAAGAAATCATAGAGATGAAAATCATAACACGAGAACTACATGACAAAGGCACAAGCTTCAGTAACTGACTCGATCAACTGGAAGAAAGAGTATCAGCAATTGAAGATCAAATGAATGAAATGAAGTGAGAGGAGAAGTGTAGAGAAAAAAGAGTAAAAAGAAATGAACAAAGCCTCCAAGAAGTATGGGATTATGTGAAAAGACCAAATCTACATCTGATTGGTGGGCCTGAAAGTGATGGGGAAAATGGAATCAAGTTGGAAAACACTCTGTAGGATATCATCCAGGAGAACTTCCCCAACCTAGTGAGGCAGGTCAACATTCAAATTCAGGAAATACGGAGAATGCCACAAAGATATTCCTCGAGAAGAGCAACTCCAACACATAACTGTCAGATTCATCAAAGTTGAAATGACTGAAAAAATGTTAAGGGCAGCCAGAGAGAAAGGTCGGGTTACACACAAAGGGAAGCCCATCAGACTAACAGCAGATCTCTCAGCAGAAACTCTCCAAGCCAGAAGAGAGTGGGGGCCAATATTCAACATTCTTAAAGAAAAGAATTTTCAACCCAGAATTTCATATCCAGCCAAACTAAGTTTCATCAGTGAAGGAGAAATAAAATCCTTTACAGACAAGCAAATGCTTAGAGATTTTGTCACCACCAGGCCTGTCCTACAAGAGACCCTGAAGGAAGCACTAAACATGGAAAGGCACAACCGGTACCAGTCATTGAAAAAACATGTCAAAATGTAAAGTTCATCGATGCTAGGAAGAAACTGCATCAACTAGTGAGCAAAATAACCAGCTAATATCATAATGACAGGATCAAGTTCACACATAACAATATTAAACTTAAATGTAAATGGACTAGATGGTCCAATTAAAAGACACAGACTGGCAAATTGGATAAAGAGTCAAGACCCGTCAGTTTGCTGTATTCAGGAGACCCATGTCACATGCAGAGATACACATAGGCTCAAAATAAAGGGATGGAGGAAGATCTACCAAGCAAATGGAGAACAAAAAAAAAGCAGGGCTTGCAATCCTAGCCTCTGATAAAACAGACTTTAAACCATCAAAGATCAAAAGAGACAAAGAAGGCCATTACGTAATGGTAAAGAGATCAATTCAACAGGAAGAGCTGACTATCCTAAATATATATGCACCCAATACAGGAGCACCCAGATTCATAAAGCAAGTCCTTAGAGACTTACAAAGAGACTTAGACTCTCATGCAATAATAATGGGAGATTTCAACAACCCACTGTCAACATTAGACAGATCAATGGGACAGAAAGTTAGCAGGGATATTCAGGAATTGAACTCAACTCTGTACCAAGCAGACCTAATAGACATCTACAGAACTCTCCACCCCAAATCAACAGAATATACATTCTTCTCAGCACCACATCACACTTATTCCAACACTTATTCCAAAATTGACCACATAGTTGGAAGTAAAACACTTCTCAGCAAATGTAAAAGAACAGAAATTGTAACAAACTGTCTCTCAGACCACAGTGCAATCAAACTAGAACTCAGGACTCAAAAACTCAAGCAAAACTGCTCAACTACATGGAAACTGAATAACCTGATCCTGAATGACTACTGGGTACATAATGAAATGAAGGCAGAAATAAAGATGTTCTTTGAAACCAATAGGAACAAAGATATAACATACCAGAATCTCTGGGACACATTTAAAGCAGTGTGTAGAGGGAAATTTATAGCACTAAATGACCACAAGAGAAAGTTGGGAAGATCAAAATTTGACACCGTAAAATTACAATTAAAAGAAATAGAGAAGCAAGAGCTAGCAGAAGGCAAGAAATAACTAAGATCACAGCAGAACTGAAGGAGAGAATGACACAAAAAACCCTTCAAAAAATCAATGAATCCAGGAGTTGCTTTTTTGAAAAGATCAACAAAATTGATAGACCGCTAGCAAGACTAATAAAGAAGAAAAGAGAGAAGACTCAAATAAACGCAATAAATAATGATAAATGGGATATCACCATCGATCCCACAGAAATACAAACTACCATCAGAGAATACTTTAAATACCTTTATGCAAATAAACTAGAAAATCTAGAAGAAATGGATAATTTCCTGGACACTTACACTCTCCCAAGACTAAACCAGGAAGAAGTTGAATCCCTGAATAGACCAATAGTAGGCTCTGAAATTGAGGCAATAATTAATAGCCTACCAACTAAAAACACTCCAGGACCAGATGGATTCACAGCTGAATTCTACCAGAGGTTCAAGGAGGAGCTGGTACCATTCCTTCTGAAACTATTCGAATCAATAGAAAAAGAGAATCCTCCCTAACTCATTTTATGAGGCCAACATCATCCTGATACCAAAGTCTGACAGAGATACAACAAAAAAAGAGAATTTTAGACCAATATCCTTGATGAAATTTGATGCAAAAATCCTCAGTAAAATACCGGCAAACCAAATCCAGCAGCACATCAAAAAGCTTATCCACAATGATCAAGTGGGCTTCATCCCTGGGATGCAAGTTTGGTTCAACATATGCAAATCAATAAATGTAATTCAGAATATAAACAGAACCGAAGACAAAAACCACACGATTATCTCAATAGATACAGAAAAGACCTTTGACAAAATTCAACAGCCCTTTATGCTAAAAACTCTCAATATATTTGGTATTGATGGAACATATCTCAAAATAATAAGAGCTATTTATGACAAACTCACAGCCAATATCATACTGAATGGGCAAAAACTGGAAGCATTCCCTTTGAAAACTGGCATAAGACAGGGATGACCTCTCTCACCACTCCTATTGAACATACTGTTGGAAGTTCTGGCTAGGGCAATCAGGCAAGAGAAAGAAATCAAGTGTATTCAGTTAGGAAAAGAAGAAGTCAAATTGTCCCTGTTTGCAGATGACATAATTGTATATGTAGAAAACCCCATCGTCTCAGCCCAAAATCTCCTTAAGCTGATAAGAAAATTCAGCAAAGTCTCAGGATACAAAATTAATGTGCAAAAATCACAAATCACAAGCATACTTATGTTCCAATAACAGACAGAGAGCCAAATCATGAATGAACTCCCATTCACAATAGCTTCAAAGAGAATAAAATACCTAGGAATCCAACTTACAAGAGATGTAAAGGACCTCTTCAAGGAGAAGTACAAACCACTGCTCAGTGAAATAAAAGAAGACACAAACAAATGGAAGAACATACCATGCTCATGGATAGGAAGAATCAGCATTGTGAAAATGGCCATACTGCCCAAGGTAATTTATAGATTCAATGCCATCCCCATTAAGCTACCAATGACTTTCTTCACACAATTGGAAAAAAAAAAAACGGCTTTAAAGTTCATATGGAACCAAAAAAGACTGTGCATTGCCAAGACAATCCTCAGTCAAAAGAACAAAGCTGGAGGCATCACACTACCTGACTTCAAACTATACTACAAGGCTACAGTAACCAAAACAGCATGGTACTGGTACCAAAACAGAGATATAGACCAATGGAACAGAACAGAGCCCTCAGAAATAATACCACACATATACAGCCATCTGGTCTTTGAGAAAGCTGACAAAAACAAGAAATGGGGAAAGGATTCCCTATTTAATAAATGGTGCTGGGAAAATTGGCTAGCTATAAGTAGAAAGCTGAAACTGGATCCTTTCCTTACTCCTTATATGAAAATTAATTCAAGATGTATTAGAGACTTAAATGTTAGACCTAAAACCATAAAAACCCTAGAAGAAAACCTAGGTAATACCCTTCAGGACATAGGTATGGGGAAGGACTTCATATCCAAAACACCAAAAGCAATGACAACAAAAGCCAAAATTGACAAATGGGATCCAATTAAACTAAAGAGCTTCTGCACAGCAAAAGAAACTACCATCAGAGTGAACAGGCAACCTACAGAATGGGAGAACATTTTTGCAATCTACTCATCTGACAAAGGGCTAATATCCAGAACCTACAAAGAACTCAATCAAATTTACAAGAAAAAAACAACCCCATGAAAAAGTGGGCAAAAGATATGAACAGACATTTCTCAAAAGAAGACATGCATACAGCCAACAGACACATAAAAAAATGCTCGTCATCACTTGCCATCAGAGAAATGCAGATCAAAACCACAATGAGATACCATCTCACATCAGTTAGAATGGCAATCATTAAAAAATCAGGAAACAACAGGTGCTGGAGAGGATGTGGAGTAATAGGAACACTTTCACACTGTTGATGGGACTGTAAACTAGTTCAACCATTATGGAAAACAGTGTAGCGATTCCTCAAGGATCTAGAACTAGAAATACCATTTGATCCAGCCATCCTATTACTGGGGATATATGCAAAGGATTATGTTATGCTAGTGTAAAGACACATGCACATGTATGTTTATTGTGGCACTATTCACAATAGCAAAGACATGGAATCAACCCAAATGTCCATCAGTGACAGACTGGATTAAGAAAATGTAGCACATATACATCATGGAATACTATGCAGCCAGAAAAAAGGATGAGTTCGTGTCCTTTGTAGGGACATGGATGTAGCTGGAAACCATCATTCTCAACAAACTATCGCAAGAACAGAAAACCAAACACCGCATGTTCTCACTCATAGGTGGGAACTGAACAACGAGATCACTGGGACTCGGGAAGGGGAACATCACACACTGGGGCCTATTATGGGGTGGGGGGGAGGGGGGAGGCATTGCATTGGGAATTATACCTGATGTAAAAGATGAGTTGATGGGTGCTGATGAGTTGATGGGTGCAGCATACCAACATGGCACAAGTATACCTATGTAACAAACCTGCACATTGTGCACGTGTACCCTAGAACTTAAAGTATGATGATGATAATAATAATAATAATAAAGAACTGGAAAAGTTAGAGCAAAGAAAACCCAACATTAGTAGAAGAAAAGAAATAATAAGGAAAACAGCAGAAATCAATGAAATTGAAATAAAACACAAAAGATAAATGGAACAAAAAGTTGGTTTTTGAACAGATAAATAAAATCAACAAATCTTTATGCTAAGAAAAAAAGAAAGAAGATCCAAATAAATAAAATCCAATATGATAATGGAGAGATTACAACTAACACAGCAGAAATTCAAAGAATTATTAGAAACTACTCTGAGCAACTATATGCCAATAAACTGGAAAACCTAGAAGAAATGGATAAATTTCTGGACATATACAACCTGCCAAGATTTAAATATGAAGTCTAAAACTTTAGCAGACCAATAATAAGTAATGAGATCAAAGCCATAATAAAAAGTTTCCAACAAAGAAATGCTCAGGATTTGATGGTAATTTTACCAAATATTTAAGTAAGAGCTAATCCCAATCTTACTCAGAATATTATGACAAATGAAGGAGAAGGGAATACTTTGAAACTCATACTACAAGGCCAGCATTAGCCTGATACCAAAACCAAAGACACATCGAAAATGAAAACTATAATATCCTTGATAACCATTGATGCAAAAATCCTCAAAAAAAATGCTAACAAACCAAATTCAACAACACAAAAAAGATCATTCATCATAACCAAGTAGGATTTATCCTAGGGATGCAAGGATGGTTCAACATATGCAAATTGACTAATATAATACATCATAACAACAGAATGAAGGAAAAACTCTGTGATTATTTCAACTGATGATGAAAAGCATCTGATAAAATTCAACATTCCTTCATGATAAAAACACTAAAAAAAACTGGAAATAGAAGGAATATACCTCAACACAATAAAACCCATATAAGACAGATCCACAGCTGCTATTATACTGAACAGGGAAAAATCGAAAGCCTTTCCTATAAGATCTAGAGCAAGACAAGGATTCTCATTTTCACCACTGTTATTCAACATAGTACTAGAAGTCCTAACTATAGCAATCAGAAAATAGAAACTAATAAAAGGCATCCAAACTGGAAAGGAAGAAATCAAATTTCTCTTGATGATACTATCTTTTTCTGTTGTTGTTTTTTGACAGAGTCTCACTCCGTCACCCAGGTTGGAGGAGAGTCGTTCCACCTTGGCTCACTACAATATTTGCCTCATGCGTTCAAGCCAGTTTCTCACCTCAGGCTTCTGAGTAGCTGGGATTACAGATGCCTGCCACCATGCCCAGCTAATTTCTGTATTTTTAGTAGAGACAGGGTTTTGCCATGTTGGCCAGCCTGGTCTTGAACTCCTGACCTCTAGTGATCCACCTGCCTTGGCCTCCCAAAGTGCTGGGATTACAGGTGTTAGCCACTGTGCCCAGCCTGATATTATCTTATATTTGGAAAAACCTAAATACTCCACCGAAAACCTATGCAAACTCAGAAATAAAATTAGTAAAGTTGCAAGAATATAAAATCAATATAAAAAAAGTCAATAGCTTATTTATATGACAACAGTGCATACTCTGACAAAGAACTCAAGAAAGTAATCCCATTTACAACAGCTACAAATAAAATACAATAGCTAGGAATAAATTTAACCAAAGAAGTGAAGATATTTACAATGAAAACTATAAAACATTGATGCAAGAAGTTGAAGATGACACATACACACACAGAAATGAGAGTCTATTCTGTGTTCATGGATTATAAGAGTCAATACTGATAAAATGTTCATGCTACTCAAAACATTCTACAGACTCAATGCAATTCCTATTAAAATACCAATGACATTCTTCACAGAAATAGAAATACAATCCTAAAATTTATATGAGACCAGAGTGGATCCAGAATAATAAAAGTCATCCTGAGCAAAAAGCGCAAAACTGGAGAAATCACATTACATGAATTAAAATTATAGTACAGAGCTATAGTAACCAAAACAGTATGGTACTGGCAAAAAAACAGACACAGGCCAATGGAACACAATAGAGAACCCAGAAATAAATCCTTGTATCTACAGTGAAGTCATTTTTAACAAAAGTTCCAAGGACCTACACTGGGGGAAAGGACAATCTGTTCTATAAATGGTAATCAGAAAACTGGATATCCATATGCAGAAGAATGAAACTAGACCTGTATCTCTTGCCATATACAAAAATCAAATCAAAATAGATTAAAGATTGAATCTAAGATCTTAAACAATAAGACTACTACTAAAAAAAAAAAAAAAAAAAAAAAATGAAAACTTTCCAGGATATTGGTCTGGGCAAAGATTTATTGAGTAATACCCCACAAGTAATACCAATACAAACACAGGCAACCAAATAAAAAATGGACAAATAGGATTACATCAATTAAAAAAAAAAAAAAACTTTTGAACAGAAAAGTAAATAACCCTTTGTCTCATAGAATGAGAGAAAATATTTGTAAACTATTATGTGACAAGGAATTAATAACTGGAATATATAATATAATATATATTAATATAATAACTGGAACTCAAATAAGTCAATAGACAAAAATCTAATAATCCAATTTAAAAATGGACAAAAGGTTTGAATAGACATTTTTCAAAGGCAAACATACAAGTAACCAACAGATGTATGAAAAGATGCTCAACAACACTGACCATCAGATAAATGCAAATCAAATTATAATGAAATATCTCACCTCAGTTAAAATGGCTTTTATCCAAAAGATGGGCTATAATATGCTAGCGAGAATGTGGAGAAAAGAGAATCCTTGTACACTGTTAGAGAGAATGTAAGTTAGTATAACCACTGTGAACAATAGTATGGAAGTTCCTCAGAAAACCTCCATATAATGCAGCAATCCATCTGCTAGGTTTATACCCAAAAAGAAGGAAATCAACATGTTGAAGAGATGTCTGCAATACTATGTTTATTGTAGTGCTGTTCACAATAACAAAAATTTGAAAGTAGTCTAAGTATCGGTCAATAGATGAAGAGATAAAGAAAATGTAATTGAGGGGGCGGAGCAAGATGGCCGAATAGGAACAGCGCCAGTCTCCATCTCCCAGTGCGAGCGACACAGAAGACCGGTGATTTCTGCATTTTCAACTGAGGTACTGGGGTCATCTCACTCGGGAGTGCCGGACAATCCGTGCGGGTCAGCTGCTGCAGCCCGACCAGCGAGAGCTGAAGCAGGGCGAGGCATCGCCTCACCTGGGAAGCACAAGGGGGAAGGGAGTCCCTTTTCCTAGCCAGGGGAACTGAGACACACAACACCTGGAAAATCGGGTAACTCCCACCCCAATACTGCGCTATAACACCGGCACACCGGAGAATATATCCCACACCTGGCCGGGAGGGTCCCACGCCCACGGAGCCTCCCTCCTTGCTAACACAGCAGTCTGCCACAATCTAACCGCAAGGCAGCAGCGAGGCTGGGGGAGGGGCGCCCGCCATCGCTGAGGCTTAAGTAGGTAAATAAAGCCGCTGGGAAGCTCGAACTGGGTGGAGCTCACAGCAGCTCAGGGAAACCTGCCTGTCTCTGTAGACTGCGCCTCTGGTGACAGGGCTCAGCTAAAGGTGCAGAAGCCTGTGCAAACGCGAACGACTCTGTCTGACAGCTTTGAAGAGAGCAGTGGATCTCCCAACACGGAGGTTGAGATCTGAGAAGGGGCAGTCTGCCTGCTCAAGTGGGTTCCTGTCCCCTGAGTAGCCTAACTGGGAGACATCTCCCACTAGGGGCAGTCTGACACCCCACACCTCACAGGGTGGAGTACACCCCTGAGAGGAAGCTTCCAAAGCAAGAATCAGACAGGTGCACTCGCTGTTCAGCAATATTCTGTCTTCTGAAACCTCTGCTGCTGATACCCAGGCAAACAGGGTCTGGAGTGGACCTCAAGCAATCTCCAACAGACCTATAGCTGAGGGTCCTGACTGTCAGAAGGAAAACTATCAAACAGGAAGGTCACCTATACCAAAACCCCATCAGTACATCACCATCATCAAAGACCAGAGACAGATAAAACCACAAAGATGGGGAAAAAGCAGGGCAGAAAAGCTGGAAATTCAAAAACTAAGAGCGCATCTCCTCCTGCAAAGGAGCACAACCCATTGCCAGCAACAGATCAAAGCTGGTCAGAGAATGATTTTGATGAGATGAGAGAAGAAGGCTTCAGTCCATCAAACCTCTCAGAGCTAAAGGAGGAATTACGTACCCAGCGCAAAGAAACTAAAAATCTTGAAAACAGAGTGGAAGAATTGACAGCTAGACTAATTAATGCAGAGAAGGTCATCAACGAAATGACAGAGATGAAAACCATGACACGAGAAATACGTGACAAATGCACAAGCTTCAGTAACCGACTCGATCAACTGGAAGAAAGAGTATCAGCGATGGAGGATCAAATGAATGAAATGAAGCGAGAAGAGAAACCAAAAGAAAAAAGAAGAAAAAGAAATGAACAAAGCCTGCAAGAAGTATGGGATTATGTAAAAAGACCAAATCTACGTCTGATTGGGGTGCCTGAAAGTGAGGGGGAAAATGGAACCAAATTGGAAAACACTCTACAGGATATCATCCAGGAGAACTTCCCCAACCTAGCAGGGCACGCCAACATTCAAATTCAGGAAATACAGAGAACGCCACAAAGATACTCCTCCAGAAGAGCAACTCCAAGACACATAATTGCCAGATTCACCAAAGTTGAAATGAAGGAAAAAATCTTAAGGGCAGCCAGAGAGAAAGGTCGGGTTACCCACAAAGGGAAGCCCATCAGACTGACAGCAGATCTCTCGGCAGAAACTCTACAAGCCAGAAGAGAGTGGGGGCCAATATTCAACGTTCTTAAAGAAAAGAATTTTAAACCCAGAATTTCATATCCAGCCAAACTAAGTTTCATCAGTGAAGGAGAAATAAAATTCTTTACAGATAAGCAAATGCTTAGAGATTTTGTCACCACCAGGCCTGCCTTACAAGAGACCCTGAAGGAAGCCCTAAACATGGAAAGGAACAACAGGTACCAGCCATTGCAAAAACATGCCAAAATGTAAAGACCATCGAGCCTAGGAAGAAACTGCGTTAACTAATGAGCAAAATAACCAGTTAATATCACAATGGCAGGATCAAGTTCACACATAACAATATTAACCTTAAATGTAAATGGACTAAATGCTCCAATTAAAAGACACAGACTGGCAAACTGGATAAAGAGTCAAGACCCATCAGTCTGCTGTCTTCAGGAGACCCATCTCACATGCAGAGACATACATAGGCTCAAAATAAAGGGATGGAGGAAGATCTACCAAGCAAATGGAGAACAAAAAAAGCAGGGGTTGCAATCCTAGTCTCTGATAAAACAGACTTTAAACCATCAAAGATCAAAAGAGACAAAGAAGGCCATTACATAATGGTTAAGGGATCAATTCAACAGGAAGAGCTAACTATCCTAAATATATATGCACCCAATACAGGAGCACCCAGATTCATAAAGCAAGTCCTTAGAGACTTACAAAGAGACTTAGACTCCCATACAATAATAATGGGAGACTTCAACACTCCACTGTCAACATTAGACAGATCATCGAGACAGAGAGTTAACAAGGATATCCAGGAATTGAACTCATCTCTGCACCAAGCGGACCTAATAGACATCTACAGAACTCTCCACCCCAAGTCAACAGAATATACATTCTTCTCAGCACCACATCGCACTTATTCCAAAATTGACCACATAATTGGAAGTAAAGCACTCCTCAGCAAATGTAAAAGAACAGAAATTATAACAAACTGTCTCTCTGACCACAGTGCAATCAAACTAGAACTCAGGACTAAGAAATTCAATCAAAACCGCTCAACTACATGGAAACTGAACAACCTGCTCCTGAATGACTACTGGGTACATAACGAAATGAAAGCAGAAATAAAGATGTTCTTTGAATCCAATGAGAACAAAGATACAACATACCAGAATCTCTGGGACACATTTAAAGCAGTATGTAGAGGGAAATTTATAGCACTAAGTGCCCACAAGAGAAAGCAGGAAAGATCTAAAATTGACACTCTAACATCACAATTAAAAGAACTAGGGAGGCAAGAGCCAACACATTCAAAAGCTAGCAGAAAGCAAGAAATAACTAAGATCAGAGCAGAACTGAAGGAGATGGAGACACAAAAAACCCTCCAAAAAATCAATGAATCCAGGAGTTGGTTTTTTGAAAAGATCAACAAAATTGACAGACCGCTAGCAAGATTAATAAAGAAGAAAAGAGAGAGGAATCAAATAGACGCAATAAAAAATGATAAAGGGGATATCACCACCGACCCCACAAAAATACAAACTACCATCAGAGAATACTATAAACACCTCTACGCAAATCAACTAGAAAATGTAGAAGAAATGGATAATTTCCTGGACACGTACACTCTTCCAAGACTAAACCAGGAAGAAGTTGAATCCCTGAATAGACCAATAGCAGCATCTGAAATTGAGGCAACAATTAATAGCCTGCCCACCAAAAAAAGCCCAGGACCAGATGGATTCACAGCTGAATTCTACCAGAGGTACAAGGAGGAGCTGGTACCATTCCTTCTGAAACTATTCCAATCAATAGAAAAAGAGGGAATCCTCCCTAACTCATTTTATGAGGCCAGCATCATCCTGATACCAAAGCCTGGCAGAGACACAACAAAAAAAGAGAATTTTAGACCAATCTCCCTGATGAACATCGATGCCAAAATCCTCAATAAAATCCTGGCAAACCGGATTCAGCAGCACATCAAAAAGCTTATCCACCATGATCAAGTGGGCTTCATCCCTGGGATGCAAGGCTGGTTCAACATTCGCAAATCAATCAACGTAATCCAGCATATAAACAAAATCAAAGACAAGAACCACATGATTATCTCAATAGATGCAGAAAAGGCTTTTGACAAAATTCAACAGCCCTTCATGCTAAAAACGCTCAACAAATTCGGTATTGATGGAACGTACCTCAAAATAATAAGAGCTATTTATGACAAACTCACAGCCAATATCATACTGAATGGGCAAAAACTGGAAAAATTCCCTTTGAAAACTGGCACAAGACAGGGATGCCCTCTCTCACCACTCCTATTCAACATAGTGTTGGAAGTTCTGGCTAGGGCAATCAGGCAAGAGAACGAAATCAAGGGTATTCAGTTAGGAAAAGAAGAAGTCAAATTGTCCCTGTTTGCAGATGACATGATTGTGTATTTAGAAAACCCCATCGTCTCAGCCCAAAATCTTCTTAAGCTGATAAGCAACTTCAGCAAAGTCTCAGGATACAAAATTAATGTGCAAAAATCACAAGCATTCTTATACACCAGTAACAGACAAGCAGAGAGCCAAATCAGGAATGAACTTCCATTCACAATTGCTTCAAAGAGAATAAAATACCTAGGAATCCAACTTACAAGGGATGTAAAGGACCTCTTCAAGGAGAACTACAAACCACTGCTCAGTGAAATCAAAGAGGACACAAACAAATGGAAGAACATACCATGCTCATGGATAGGCAGAATCAATATTGTGAAAATGGCCATACTGCCCAAGGTAATTTATAGATTCAATGCCATCCCAATCAAGCTACCAATGAGTTTCTTCACCGAATTGGAAAAAACTGCTTTAAAGTTCATATGGAACCAAAAAAGAGCCCGTATTGCCAAGACAATCCTAAGTCAAAAGGACAAAGCCGGAGGCGTCACGCTACCTGACTTCAAACTATACTACAAGGCTACAGTAACCAAAACAGCATGGTACTGGTACCAAAACAGAGATATAGACCAATGGAACAGAACGGAGCCTTCAGAAATAATGCCACACATCTACAACCATCTGATATTTGACAAACCTGAGAAAAACAAGAAATGGGGAAAGGATTCTCTACGTATTTTTAAAGAGTTTGGAAATGTAATCTCATCCTTTACTT
>NC_045438.1:103974080-103990019 GCF_002776525.5 Piliocolobus tephrosceles
AAAAAAAAAAAAGAAAATGTAATTGAGTATTATTCAGCCATAAAATGCAATGAGATCCTGTCATTTGCAACAACATGGATGGAACTAGAGAAAATTATATTAAGTGCAATAAGTCAGGCACAGAAAGGGAAATTTTGCATGCTCTCACTCATTTGTTGGAGCTAAAACTTAAAATAAAAGTCCTCATGGGGAGTGAGAGTGGAATGATGGTTATCGCAGGCTGGGAAGGATAGTGGGAGTGAAGGAAGTAGAGATGGTTAACGGGTATAAAAAATAGAGTTATATAAAATGAATAAGATCTAGTATTTAGTAGCACAACAGGGTGACTGCACTCAAAAATAATTTATCGTACATGTTAAAACAGCTAAAATAGTATAATTGAATTGTTCAGAACACAACACATTGATAAATGCTTGAAGTGATGGATACTCCATTTACTCTCATGTGATCATTATGTATTACAGGTATTTACCACAATATCTCATGTATCTTAAAAATATAAATAATATATATAGTGTGTATATATATATATATATATATACACACACTACTTACCCATAAACCAAAAAATATCTAGTAAAAGTAGAAGTAATAACAGTAGTGTGAATAATCATAATCATAGTAATAGTAGTGGAAGCAGTAGTAATATTATTAATTTTGTGGTTAATGGGATTGGTAAAACAAGTTAGTAGAAATGGTCATTTCAGACTTTTTGTGGATGAAATGTAATAAACATGAATATTATTTTATAACTTCTTCTGATAAATTCCACACATATTACGAAATTTTACGAGTACAGTTTGAATTAGCCAGTAGATCTGCCTATAAACAAAGTATAATCAATCAACATCAATCCAATTAATAGTTATAAGAGATTTGTTAAAATATTAAATTAGTATTCTGATTTTTGTGCATGTGTTCTAATTACCATTGAATTAGTTGCCTTTGGCAGTACTAAGGAAATCAAATTTCTTTTTTTTTTTTTATTATACTTTAAGTTCTAGGGTACATGTGCACAATGTGCAGGTTTGTTACATATGTATACATGTGCCATGTTGGTGTGCTGCACCCATCATCTCGTCATTTACATTAGGTATATCTCCTAATGCTATCCCTACCCCCTACCCCCTCCCCACAATAGGACACAGTGTGGGATGATCCCCTTCCTGTGTCCAGTAATGCTGTGACATTTGCAGATTTGAAGAGGTACTGCCATGGTGCTCTTGGGTGAGATTTGTGACAATCCCTTGGATTACGGTGGCAGGTCCAACAGTGACATCTAGTAGCAAAGGTCTGGAATTGGGGACTTCAGGGGCCTGCTCAGTGCATACTGTGACTGAGCTGTTACCCAATTTACAGGACAAAGTCCTTTTTATTCTTCCTTTTCCTTTCCTCAAGTAGGAGTTTCTCCTTGTGGCCATCACAGCTGGGAATTTGCTGAGTCACACTTGAAGTCAGTATGGTACTGGGTCTCATCCAATGACCATGGTGAGTACTGCCAGGCTACCACCGATATTTATTCAAAGCCACAGGGCTCTTTTGTCAGCTGATGATGAATCCTGCTAAGACTAAGTTCTTCCCTTCAGGAAAGCTGATTCCCTTCTGTCCCAGGGATTTTCTGGAAATGTTGCCTGGGAACTAAGGCCTGGAACTGGGACTTTAAGACTTCTTTTGGTGCTTTATTTTACTGTGGCTAAGCTGGTATTCAAGTTGTAAGACTAAGTCCTCTTTACCCTGCCCCCTCTATTTTTCAGGTGGAAGGAAGGAGTCCCTCCAGGAGCAGTAAGCTGCCCTGCCTGTGGTTGAGAAGGGGTTACACAAGCACTCTCTTGGTCACCCCAGCTGGTGTCTCAGTGGATCACATACACTCCAAGTCCACTGGCTCTGAGCCTAGCACAGCAGCAGTACTTGTCCAGGAATTACAGTCCTTGTAGCCTAGATTGTCTTTCTACTGTTCTTAAGACCCTAGAACACTTTAATGTGGTAGCGTGGCTAGTCATAACTCACGTTCCGCCCACTGGGGTAGATGATTCCCCTCTGGCTAGGGCTGATCTAAATGTTCATTCCGTGGGTGCTGGCTAAATTCTTCCCTGTGTTGCTTTCCACTGTGACAGAACCACACTGAGTTCTAGTGCAGAGGCCCACAATCACTGCACTCTCCCTTCCTCTATCACACAGATTTTCTCTCCCTGACATGCAACTACATGGCCATTGCCAGGGGATCAGGAACAGCCGGGGCTGACAATTCAAGACTGTCTTTCCTAACCTCTTCAGTGCTTCTTTCCTTGATAGGGTGTTAAAATCAGATACTGTAATCACTCACCTGATTTTTAGTTCTTATGCAGATGATTTCTTGTGTGGATAGTTGCTCAATTTAGAGTTCTTGCAGAGGGAAAATCACTGGAGGCTTCTGTTTGGCTACCTTGCTCTACCTCCTATGAGCTATTCTTAATGTTTCCACATGGAAGGATTTTCTTTAGCATAAATCTTGAGGACCCTTCATGTCTTCTGTATTTTCATATTCTCTGTTCCTATACTGCAGAAACCATGATCTGATTGGTATGTTTTGAAGGAAAAAAAAAATAACAAGGCTTGGTCAACCTCTTCCTCTCTTTCTGTCTTCTCTCTTTCTCTTAGAAACGATGATCCCAGACAATGAAAATGCTGCTCTTATTTTCCATGCTGTAAATCTTACAGAAGTAAGCCTCCTATGTGGGAAGAGCTTTCTAGATCTGGTGCTGCTGTTACTGGCTGCAAAATTCTGCCTGTATCTAGGACTCAGTATTTTTAAGTATACCTGTCTACAGATATAAAGCACTATTCAGACTCAGTTCAGCTTTATCTACATTAAGACAATTTTTTCTAACCTGCTTTACTATGTGTTATATTCAGTTTAGTTCAGAATTTATTCAAAGAAGATATGCATTTTTAATTGGGACCTGCTAGATTCTCCAGTATTCACTACCATTCATAGGATACTTCTTAAATGCTAAAGTGTTTTTCACAATGGCATAGCTACTCTAATTATAACCATTTAATAGATGTGAACACTAAATGCTTGAGAAATTAAATCTGTTAATGGTCACACTGCATGTATTGGCTATCTATAGCTGTGTAACAAATTACTACAAAATGTAAGGGCTTAACAAAACACCAATTTATTACTGCAGTTTATGTGGGTTAAGAATTTGGCTAAACAGCAAAAGAAACTGTCATCAGAGTGAAGAGACAACCTATAGAATGGGAGAAAATTTGTACAGTTTATCCATCTGACAAAGGCCTAATATCCAGAAACTACAAGGAACTTAAACAAATCTATAAGAAAAAAACAAAGAAACAATTCCATGAAAAAGTGGGCAAAGGAAATGGACAGACACTTATCAAAAGAAGACATTTATGCAGCCAACAAACAAATGAAAAAAATCTCAATATCCCTGATTATTAGAGAAAGGTAAATCAAAACTACAATGAGATACCATCTTATGCCAGTCAGAATGGCAATTTTTAAAAAGTTAAGAAACAACAGATGCTGGCAAGGCTGCAGAGAAACAGGAATGTTTCTACATTGTTGGTGGGAATGTAAATCAGTTTGACCATTGTGGAAGACTGTGTGATTCCTAAAAGACCTAGAGACAGAAACACCATTTGACCCAACAATCCTTTTACTGGGTATATACTCAAAGGAATATAAGTCATTCTATTATAAAGACACAGTAGCAAAAACATGGACTAAACCTAAATGCCCATCAATGATAGAGTGGAGAAAGGAAATGTGGTACATATACACCATGGAATACTATGCAGCCATAAAAATGAATGAGATCATATTCTTTTCAGGTACATGAATGGAGCTGGAAACCATTATCCTCAGCAAACTAGTGCAGGAACAGAAAACCAAAAACCACATGTTTTCACTCATAAGTTGAGGCTGAACAATGAGAGCATGTAGTCACAGATAGGGGAACAACACACACCAGGGCCTGTTGAATGGGGGAAAGGAAAAATAGCTAATACATGCTGGGCTTAATACCTAAGAGATGGGTTGATAGGTGCAGCAAACCACCTTGGCACAGGTTTAACTATGTAACAAACCTGAACATCCTGTATATGTACCCAGCAACTTAAAATAAAATAAAATAAAACAAAAATAAAAAGAATTTGGCTACACTTTACTTAAGTCCTCTCTTCTTGTTTTTTCAAGAGGCTGTAATAAAAGTGTTGGCCATATGAGTGTAGTCTCATTTGAAGACTCAGCTGGAGAAGTATCTGCTTCTAAGCTAATTCAATAGTTATTGGCAATATTCAATTCCTTGAGAGTTATTGTTGACTGGAGGTCAAGTTCAGGTCATTGCCACATGGACCTCTCCATGGCAGCTTCCTTTCTCATATAAGGGAAGTTGAGAAGGCAATAGATGGTCTGCTAGCAAGATAGAAGTTATTTATCTTTTGTAAGCTCATCATGGAAGAGGTATCCCATCACCTTTACTGTATTATATTGGTTATATGCAAATCATTAAATCCAGTCTACAATCCAGAAAAGAGAATTACACAGAGGCATAACTACTATAAGATAGAGATCTTTAGAGACCATCTTGGAAGTCTTCCTACCACACTGTGATTAAGTGTAAGAGTCAGTATTTGAATCCAATTCTTCTGATGTCAGAATTCATATTCCCAGCCACATCATTAGTTGAGAGTAGCCTCTGCCCTCTACAGGACTAGAGTATGTAGTGACTATATAACTATAATTCTCTACTTCTAACCTTCCATTTCTAGCAAGCCAATATCTAATAAATATAATCTTTTCAAGAAAATTTAGAACAGAATCTTCAGGTCATGGGTAAGCTTTCACTTGGGCATACTTATCTCAGAGGTACTATATATGTGTGTGTGTGTATGTGTACATATATACACACATATATACATGTGTGTATATATATTTTGAGATGGAGTCTTGCTCTGTCACCAGGCTGGACTGCAGTGAACTCGACTCACTGCAACCTTCGTCTCTCGGGTTCAAGTGATTCTCCTGCCTCAGACTCCCGAGTAGCTGGGACTACAGGCACATGCCACCACGCTTGGGTAATTTTTTGTATTTAGTAGAGAGCCAGGATGATCTCGATCTCCTGACCTCATGATCCACCCCTCTCAGCCTCCCAAAATGCTGAGATTACAGGGATGAGCCACCACGCCCAGCCATGTTTTTATATTTTTAACGCTCAGATCAATATTTGTTTCCAGGTTTATTTAGCCTTCATAAATCAATTATTCACAGCACAAATTACCTCTAAAGTATATTTTTAAAGTTAAACATTAATTTTTAGTACTAAGGAAGTAATTCTAAGTTAAATATGGTAATCAACCTAAATTAATTTTTTACTTATATGAAGCAGTTTTATTTCTCTGTATTCATTTTAAAGTCAAATATAATAAACCTCTATTTATATTGCTCTCCAAATTTTATCAATTTACTTGAGTATCTCTACAGATATGCAAGGTGAATTGTACATAGCTTTAAAGACAAGAGAAAATTATTTTCTTATAACGGTAATGTTTTAAGTGCTTTATTCCTCTTTCTTATTTTTATAGTGAACAATATCAACATCATCAGGAAGGTTCATAAGATAATCAAAGTTCACATCCAAAGATATCACAATTTTTCCAGTAGGTAGGACTTATATGTTACCCAATTAATTGCATTATAATACTTTAAATGGTGTCTCAACTTTCAAATCATTTAAGTAGGAATTTCAAATACTTCAGGTTTAGGGTCTTCTGCTTCCCAGACTCAGACTCTGATTCAAGAAGATATGTATGTATTCATAAACACTTAACCAGACTGGTGGAGTGCCTCTTTAGAAAATGTTGCAGTAGTTTACTATAACACAAAATATTCCCACTTACTCTGTCCATAAAATGTAAATTTTTATCTTTTATGTTTCCGAAAGCTATATGAACTTATTATCAAGAACAAGCTCTGAAACACAAAATGCTCTATGTGTCCAGCAAATATTAAGTCAATCAAAATTATTACTTGCTTTTAAACATAAATCCTTATAGTGTCCCATCTTTCTGAATAAGCTCTTTGGATTTTGCAGTATTCCAAAATTAATGCTCTAACTGTTTGTACATCTCCCCTTTTATTTGCTATTCCATCCCTTGAGGTCTCTCAATTTTTAAAATTTTCTTTGTGATAGTCATTGGAAAAAACATAACATTTGAACTTTCATAAAAAAAATAGTAGTGGCTTTTTTCTTATTCTATATATGCAACTATGCCTTCAGAAAAGTCTTGTAAGTTATTAATTTTTTTTTGTCAGCACAGTAAAAATTCATAAGCTTTTCTTTTACAAACTAAAGAATAAAATATAGGTACTCTGTTAAAAGTTACTTAATATGTGAATGTGTGGGAAATATAATCAGTATTGCTGCTTTGTTCCCATCGTGTCATACAATATTAACAATTATGGTTATTGAAATTATTTTAGGAAAATAATTGTTAGTAGCTCAACATTATTTGTGAATTAAAGTATTGTTATTTGAATGACCTTTTAAAAATAAACTGTGCTCTAAAGCCATTTATTTTATAATTGTAAATGAAGGCACATTTGAAATAACCCAGCTTTGAAGCTCAGTGCCTGTAAAATATAGGTTGGATATCATACAATCATACATAGTTCAGAAACTCAGCCTAAAGAAAAGTGTTCCTCAGCTTTGTCCAACAAAGGGTTTAATTTGGATCATGAGAACATTAAGTTCTTTTTACAATGACCATTTATGATATTTATCCCAACTGCTACATTCAGAACCTGCCATATGGTAATGAAAAGCTATTCAGCAAACACATAATGAAAACAATTCTGATCCTGTATTTTACTGTCAATCTATGCCAGTCTTAAATTGTAGTAAATTGTAGTGCTTTTGTGGACTTTTAAGACTGATTTTTTTCTGTTGGATTTGATTCATTATCTTTTTAAATATTTTTTTGACATTTGAGATAGGAGTGCTGGAGCTTTTCACAAAAACATTTATCACTGAATATAAATATCAGACAACATATTTGGAAATGTGTAGAACCAACATAGCATGAGAAAGAGAAATCTCTAAACTCAGTAACCTTTAGCAAAATATTAATCAAGTATGTGGAAGATAGAGAATCTAATTTAAAAATATATTTACATAAAATAATGCAGGATTCTTAGACCTAGCTACATATTAAAATTGCATTTTGATCACTTTACAAATTATCTGAGGTTCATCTTCAGACATCCTGATTTAGTAACTTTTGGACAGGGTCAGAACATCTGCATTTCTAAATAAATCTTGACAATTTTTATTTAGAGCTAGACTTAAAAGTCATTTAAATTCTATAATAGTAAGAATCAATATTATGTAGCATGGTTTATTTGTGTATTATAAAGATATATTTGCCTATGTGCTCAGAAATTATTTCACATTAGGGATTGATTCTTATAATTATTGTTACAATATTAAATATTTAGTGAATTCTTCCTATGGATTATTACAGTTGAAAAGAAACAGCTATATGAAGAATTGACTATGTCACATAATTTAAGAAACAAAATGTCTCTTAAACCAATAGAAAGAGCTTCTAGGCTGAAACTTGATGAGCCATATTAAGAAAATAGAACATAGCATAGAAGGTAAGTGAATTCAGACAGTAAAGGATTGTTCTCTAGTTTAAGGTACAGATAATCCAAGTAGTTTTCAAGGTTGTAAAGAATGCCATTTGAGTAATTTTTTCCTTTTATTTCTACCTTTTCTGTCCCTTCCCTCCCTCCTTCCTTCCTTCCTTCCTTCCTTCCTTCCTTCCTTCTTTCCTTCCTTCCTTTATTCATTTATTCATTTATTCCTTTCTTTTCTTCCCATTATTTATTCACCAAGGAAACTTTTTATTGGCTAATTTAATGTTCCATGTAATTACCTCAAAAAGAGTATCCTGGATGGAGAATGTATATAATTCTGGTCATTAGAAGAAATATTTCCTATTAAAAAATTGATAAATTAACATTTAACTGTAAATTACTCTGTATGACTTTAGTCAGTGAAAGTCACTTACTTTCTCATAAATGTTCATCCATGACTGAAAAACCTTAGTCCCTTAGGAGTGAGATTTTATCAGTGAAGCAGATGTGCTACAATTATTGTTTCTTGACACATGAAATTCTGTCTGAAATATCAATCCATATTTTAAATATTTTGATATTTCACTACTCCCCAGGAAATTGACCATCGATTTCTAAAATACTTTTACAATGAATTAATTACTCCTTATATGCACCCAGACAAGTATCTCTTTTACATATTTCAGTACTTACACATACGTTTAGCCTGTTCTATTTTTTTTATTACAGTTTCATTGTTCTTTCTACTTTCTTCTAGGTGGGTCCTAGCTTTACAATAGTATAATAATATCGGCAGAGGCAGGAAGTACTTATGTTTTCAGTGTCCTCTGACATGCAGTTACAAGGATTCAGTTTTTCCTTCATAAAAAAAGCTCTTTATAGACTGTTATTATTAATTATATATTATTTATTGTTACTTACATAATGCTTATTGTGAAACAATTCTCATTAATTTACATGTTGCACCATGCGTTCTCATTTGCCCCTAATAGAAGCAAATAATATAATATATACACACAAAAAAATAGATTTTTTAAAATACCCAATAGTTTGATAATTAGTTACTAGGTATAAATTTGAGTGGCTTTTTGTTCAGCAAGTGCTTTTCTGATTTGACTCTGTTATTTTTCTTCTCTCATGATCATAATGAACACAAATCTTACCATTGTATGATGGTGAGAAACAGAAATTGCATGCATTGGATAAATTAAAATGTTTGCTATTATACATCTTAATATTTAGTTGATCCTCAGTTCCTTTATTAATTTACATGTTAGATAAGTGCTTATCATTTGACACATTGCATGGTTTAGGACTCATAGGATTTTCTTTTTCTCTCTTTCCATCTAGTACATTTACTATTGAATTGAAAAATGGTTAAAGAATGTCAAAGTTCAAGTAAAGAATCAGTCAGGACATGGCCTGGCACGGTGGCTCACACCTGTAATCCCAGCATTTTGGGAGGCTGAGGTGAGTGGATCACCTGAGGTCAGAAGTTTGAGACCAACCTGGCTAATGTGGTGAAACCCCATCTCTATTAAAAATACTAAAAACTAGCTGGGCATAGTGGCAGACACCTGTAATACTCAGGAGGCTGAGACAGGAGAATCACCTGAACCTGGGAGGTGGAGGTTGCAGTGAGCTGAGATGGTGCCATTGCACTTCAGCCTGGGCAGCAACAAGAGCAAAATTCCTTCTCAATAATAATAATAATAATGGAAAGAAAAAAATCAGCCAAGGCACATGAGAGACAGGTCAATAATGATTAATGATAAGAATCATTGTCTTAATCCTGATTTCCCCTTCATACACATTATTAAGTGCCTACATTATTCAGGCCATATTAGCTTCTGGGGATATGAGGAGGCATAGGAATCATTACCTGTGTCTTGGCTAATAGTCCAGAAATGAACATGGGAATGCAGATATTTCTTTGGTGTGTTGATTTTGTTTTCTTTGAGCACTCAGAAGTGAGACTGTTAGGTCGTATGGTGGTTCTATTTTTAATATTTTGAAGAACCTCCATACTCTTTTCCATAATGGCTGTAGTGCTTTACATGCCCACCAACAGTGCAAAAGAATCTCTTTTTTTCCATATAAAAAGAAGAAAATCCTGCTACTTGTGACAGCATGGTTGAAATTTGAAAGGTATTATGCTAGGTGAAATAAGTCAAAGAAAGAAAGAAAAATACTACATGATGTCATTTACCTGTGGAATCTAAAAAAGGCACTTATAGAAACAGAGTTGAATAGGGAATGTGAAAGGCTGAAATGCAAGACAGTGATCTGTGTATAGCATGGTGACTACAGTTAATAATACTGTGTACTGGGAGGCGGAGCAAGATGGCCCAATAGGAACAGCTCCAGTCTCCAGCTCCCAGTGCGAGCGACACAGAAGACAGGTGATTTCTGCATTTTCAACTGAGGTACTGGGTTTATCTCACTAGGAAGTGCCGGACAATCGGTGCTGGTCAGCTGTTGCAGCCTGACCAGCGAGAGCTGAAGCAGGGCGAGGCATTGCCTCACCTGGGAAGTGCAAGGGGGAAGGGAATCCCTTTTTCTAGCCAGGGGAACTGAGACACACAACACCGGGAAAATCGGGTAACTCCCACCCCAATACTGCACTTTAAGCAAATGGGCACACCAGGAGATTATATCCCACACCTGGCTGGGAGGGTTCCACGCCCATGGAGCCTTCCTCACTGCTAGCACAGCAGTCTGTGATCTAACTGCAAGGCAGCAGCGAGGCTGGGGGAGGGGCGCCTGCCATTGCTGAGGCTTAAGTAGGTAAACAAAGCCCTGGGAAGATCGAACTGGGTGGAGCTCACAGCAGCTCAAGGAGGCCTGCCAGTCTCTGTAGACTTCACTTCAGGGGACAGGGCACAGCCAAACAACAACAAAAACAACAACAACAAAAAGCAGCAGAAACCTCTGCAGATGCAAACGACTCTGTCTGACAGCTTTGAAGAGAGCAGTGGATCTCCCAACATGGAGGCTGAGATCTGAGAAGGGACAGACTGCCTGCTCAAGTGGGTCCCTGACCCCTGAGTAGCCTAACTGGGAGACATCCTCCACTAGGGGCAGAGCAACACCCCATACCTCACATGGTGGAATACACCCCTGAGAGGAAGCTTCCAAAGCAAGAATCAGACAGGTACAGTCACTGTTCAGCAGTATTCTATCTTCTGCAGCTTCTGCTGCTGACACCCAGGCAAACAGTGTCTGGAGTGGACCTCAAGCAATCTCCAACAGACCTACAGCTGAGGGTCCTGACTGTTAGAAGGAAAATTAACAAACAGGAAGGACACCCACACCAAAACCCCATCAGTATGTCACCATTATCAACGACCAGAGGCAGATAAAACCATAAAGATGGGGAAAAAGCAGGGCAGAAAAGCTGGAAATTCAAAAAATAAGAGCGCATCTCCCCCTCCGAAGGAACACAGCTCATCGCCAGCAATGGATCAAAGCTGGACGGAGAATGACTTTGACGAGATGAGAGAAGAAGGCTTCAGACCATCAAACTTCTCAGAGCTAAAGGAGGAATTACGTACCCAGTGCAAAGAAACTAAAAATCTTGAAAAAAGAGTGGAAGAATTGATAACCAGAATAACTAATGCAGAGAAGGCCAAAAATGAACTGACAGACATGAAAACCATGACATGAGAAATATGCAACAAATGCACAAGCTTCAGTAACCGACTCGATCAACTGGAAGAAAGAGTATCAGCGATTGAGGTTTAAATGAATGAAATGAAGCGGGAAGAGAAGCCTAAAGAAAAAAGAAGAAAAAGAAATGAACTAAGCCTGCAAGAAGTATGGGATTATGTAAAAAGACCAAATCTACGTCTGATTGGGGTGCCTGAAAGTGAGGGAGAAAACGGAACCAAGTTGGAAAACACTCTACAGGATATCATCCAGGAGAACTTCCCCAACCTAGTAGGGCAGGCTAACATTCAAATTCAGGAAATACAGAGAACGCCACAAATATACTCCTCGAGAAGAGCAACTCCAAGACACATAATTGTCAGATTCACCAAAGTTGAAATGAAAGAAAAAATCTTAAGGGCAGCCAGAGACAAAGGTCGGGTAACTCACAAAGGGAAGCCCATCAGACTAACAGCAGATCTCTCGGCAGAAACTCTACAAGCCAGAAGAGAGTGGGGGCCAATATTCAACATTCTTATAGAAAAGAATTTTCAACCCAGAATTTCATATCCAAACTAAGTTTCATAAGTGAAGGAGAAATAAAATCCTTTACAGATAAGCAAATGGTTAGAGATTTTGTCACCACCAGGCCTGCCTTACAAGAGACCCTGAAGGAAGCCCTAAACATAGAAAGGAACAACCGGTACCAGCCATTGCAAAAATATGCCAAAATATAAAGACCATCGAAGCTAGGAAGAAACTGCATCAACTAACGAGCAAAATAACCAGTTAATATCATAATGGCAGGATCAAGTTCACACATAACAATATTAACCTTAAATGTAAATGGACTAAATGCTCCAATTAAAAGACACAGACTGGCAAACTGGATAAAGATTCAAGACCCATCAGTCTGCTGTATTCAGGAGACCCATCTCACATGCAGAGACATACATAGGCTCAAAATAAAGGGATGGAGGAAGATCCACCAAGCAAATGGAGAACAAAAAAAAAAAAGCAGGGGTTGCAATACTAGTCTCTGATAAAACAGACTTTAAACCATCAAAGATCAAAAGAGACAAAGAAGGCCATTACATAATGGTAAAGGGATCAATTCAACAGGAAGAGCTGACTATCCTAAATATATATGCACCCAATACAGGAGCACCAAGATTCATAAAGCAAGTCCTTTGAGACTTACAAAGAGACTTAGACTCCCATGCAATAGTAATGGGAGACTTCAACACCCCACTGTCAACATTAGACAGATCAACGAGACAGAAAGTTAACAAGGATATCCAGGAATTCAACTCATCTCTGCAGCAAGCAGACCTAATAGACATCTATAGAACTCTCCACCCCAAATCAACAGAATATACATTCTTCTCAGCACCCCATCATACTTATTCCAAAATTGACCACATAATTGGATGTAAAGCACTCCTCAGCAAATGTACAAGAACACAAATTATAACAAACTGTGTCTCAGACCACAGTGCAATCAAACTAGAACTCAGGACTAAAAAACTCAAGTAAAACTGCTCAACTACATGGAAACTGAATAATCTGCTCCTGAATGACTACTGGGTACATAACGAAATGAAGGCAGAAATAAAGATGTTCTTTGAAACCAATGAGAACAAAGATACAACATACCAGAATCTCTGGGACATATTTAAAGCAGTGTGTAGAGGGAAATTTATAGCACTAAGTTCCCACAAGAGAAAGCTGGAAAGATCTAAAATTGATACTCTAACATCACAATTAAAAGAACTAGAGAAGCAAGAGCAAACACATTCAAAAGCTAGCAGAAGGCAAGAAATAACTAAGATCAGAACAGAACTGAAGGAGACAGAGACACAAAAAAACCCTCCAAAAGATCAATGAATCCAGGAGTTGGTTTTTTGAAAAGATCAACAAAATTGATAGACCGCTAGCAAGACTAATAAAGAAGAAAAGAGGAAGAATCAAATAGATGCAATAAAAAATCATAAAGGGGATATCACCACTGACCCCACAGAAATACAAACTACCATCAGAGAATACCATAAACACTTCTACGCAAATCAACTAGAAAATCTAGAAGAAATGGATAATTTCCTGGACAGTTACACTCTCTCAAGACTAAACCAGGAAGAAGCTGAATCCCTGAATAGACCAATAGCAGGCTCTGAAATTGAGGCAATAATTAATAGCCTACCAACCAAAAAAAAGTCCAGGACCAGATGGATTCACAGCTGAATTCTACCAGAGGTACAAGGAGAAGCTGGTACCATTCCTTCTGAAACTATTCCAATCAATAGAAAAAGAGAATCCTCCCTAACTCATTTTATGAGGCCAACATCACCCTGATACCAAAGCCTGGCAGAGACACAACAAAAAAAGAGACTTTTACACCAATATCCCTGAGGAACATCGATGCAAAAATCCTCAGTAAAATACTGGCAAACAGGATCCAGCAGCACATCAAAAAGCTTATCCACCATGATCAAGTGGGCTTCATCCCTGGGATGCAAGGCTGGTTCAACATTCGCAAATCAATCAACGTAATCCAGCATATAAACAGAATCAAAGACAAGAACCACATGATTATCTCAATAGATGCAGAAAAGGCTTCTGACAAAATTCAACAGCCCTTCATGCTAAAAAAGCTCAATAAATTCAGTATTGATGGAACGTATCTGAAAATAATAAGAGCTATTTATGACAAATCCACAGCCAATATCATACTGAATGGGCAAAAACTGGAAGTGTTCCCTTTGAAAACTGGCATAAGACAGGGATGCCCTCTCTCACCACTCCTATTCAACATAGTGTTGGAAGTTCTGGCTAGGGCAATCAGGCAAGAGAACGAAATCAAGGGTATTCAGTTAGGAAAAGAAGAAGTCAAATTGTCCCTGTTTGCAGATGACATGATTGTATATTTAGAAAACCCCATCGTCTTAGCCCCAAATCTCCTTAAGCTGATAAGCAACTTCAGCAAAGTCTCAGGATACAAAATTAATGTGCAAAAATCACAAGCATTCTTACACACCAGTAGCAGACAAACAGAGAGCCAAATCAGGAATGAACTCCCATTCACAATAGCTTCAAAGAGAATAAAATGCCTAGGAATCCAACTTACAAGGGATGTAAAGGACCTCTTCAAGGAGAACTACAAACCACTGCTCAGTGAAATCAAAGAGGACACAAACAAATGGAAGAACATACCATGCTCATGGATAGGAAGAATCAGTATGGTGAAAATGGCCATACTGCCCAAGGTAATTTTTAGATTCAATGACATCCCCATCAAGCTACCAATGAGTTTCTTCACAGAATTGGAAAACACTGCTTTAAAGTTCATATGGAACAAAAAAGAGCCCCCATTTCCACGACAATCCTAAGTCAAAAGAACAAAGCTGGAGGCATCACTCTACCTGACTTCAAACTATACTACAAGGCTACAGTAACCAAAACAGCATGGTACTGGTACCAAAACAGAGTTATCGACCCATGGAACAGAACAGAGTCCTCAGAAATAATACCACACATCTACAGCCATCTGATCTTTGATAAACCTGAGAGAAACAAGAAATAGGGAAAGGATTCCCTATTTAATAAATGGTGCTGGGAAAATTGGCTAGCCATAAGTAGAAAGCTGAAACTGGATCCTTTCCTTACTCCTTATACGAAAATTAATTCAAGATAAAAACCCTAGAAGAAAACCTAGGTAATACCATTCAGGACATAGGCATGGGCAAGGACTTCATGTCTAAAACACCAAAAGCAGCAGCAACAAAAGCCAAAATTGACAAATGGGATCTAATTAAACTAAAGAGCTTCTGCACAGCAAAAGAAACTACCATCAGAGTGAACAGGCAACCTACAGAATGGGAGAAAATCTTTGCAATCTACTCATCAGATCTACAAAGAACCTACAAATATCCAGAACCTACAAAGATCTCAAACAAATATACAAGAAAAAAACAAACAACCCCATCAGAAAGTGGGCAAAGGATATGAATAGACTATTCTCAAAAGAAGACATTCATACAACCAACAGACACATGAAAAAATGCTCATCATCACTGGCCATCAGAGAAACGCAAATCAAAACCACAATGAGATACCATCTCACACCAGTTAGAATGGCAATCATTAAAAAGACAGGAAACAACAGGTGCTGGAGAGGATGTGGAGAAATAGGAAACTTTTACACTGTTGGTGGGATTGTAAACTAGTTCAACCATTATGGAAAACAGTATGGTGATTCCTCCAGGATCTAGAACTAGAAGTCCCATATGACCCAGCCATCCTATTACTGTATATATACCCAAAGGATTATAAATCATGCTGCTATAAAGACACATGCACACGTATGTTTATTGTGGCACTATTCACAATAGCAAAGACTTGGAATCAACCCAAATGTCCATCAGTGACAGATTGGATTAAGAAAATGTGGCACATATACACCATGGAATACTATGCAGCCATAAGAAAGGATGAGTTTGTGTCCTTTGTAGGGACATGGATGCAGCTGGAAACCATCATTCTCAGCAAACTATCGCAAGAACAGAAAACCAAACACCGCATGTTCTCACTCATAGGTGGGAACTGAACAATGAGATCACTTGGATTCGGGAAGGGGAACATCACACACC
>NC_045438.1:103990119-104016939 GCF_002776525.5 Piliocolobus tephrosceles
AAAAAATCATACTGTGTACTTATTAACTTGAAATTTTCTAAATTCTGCATACTTAAAATTTCCAAGTAGATGTTAAATGTTCTCACCAGAAAAATAATTATTTGAAGTGATGGAAAAATTAACTTGATCATTATAATTCTACAGTTTATATATGTATTGAATCATAATGTATATTTTTAAAGTATACAATTTTATTAGTCAATTGTACCTCAATCAGTCTGTTAAAATAATGAAAAGAGTTATAACTGACAGTACTTTTTACTCACCAGAGTTTTCTGGTCAATCATATCATATTCTGTGTGTGTCTCTCCACTTCTTCATTATTGTCTTATAGAAAGTATATTTTTTTAGAGTTTCACCTTTCTTTGGTAGAGTTTGTTTATAAATTCTGCCAAAGTAATTCTCTCTTCCTTTATCCATATATCCATAATTGTTTTTCCCTTACGTTCTAGCAACCTCTTCTGTCCGAAACTTCTTAGGAAATTTCTTTAAAGTCCATATTACTTCATCTCCATAAATGGTTTCTTTCTGTCAAATATAATTAACATCAGAGGGTGTTAATTCTACTTCTTGTTTCTTTCACAATTTGAGAGAAAATAGTCATCAAGCCAAATCAAAGTTTAGTCAGATTATTTTCTATTAGTGTGGAGCTTTGCTATGTTTATAACAAACAACTTTCTGTGTTAGGTATGTAATGCCACCTATTTATGTCTTTTTGCTCATTCATTTCTTCATTTATCCACTTTATATTAATTAAATGACAAATAATTTCCAAGCAAACTCTAGAGTTAAACTTTTTCACTCTGTCCTTTGGTACGAAAGGAGATACTTTCTCTTCTTTTGACAGTTTAAGAAGACTTATTTTTATTCAAATATGCAAATAAACTAAAATTTGCTAAAATTTACTAAAAATAAATATTTTTGTTGTTGTTTGCTGCTTTGTAGATACACCCAGAGGCATTGAGTACATTTTTATAAAAAAAAAAAGTAAGTCTGTGGGATTTTGATATCAGCCTAGACAATTGCCAACTATAACACGCACATCTGGTAGAAGGGGCGATTTCTCTTTAACTGTAGGCATCTCTTATTTAGTTTAAAATGAAAATAAATTTATTAATATTGCTACCTGAGAACTTGTGTTTTAGAATATTAGACTAAATTTCATGATGTTAAATTTCCTTCACTAATGCATTTGTCTTTTTCAAAGCATTCTATATACATTAATGAAATAAACGGTTGTACTCGATGAACAATGCAGACAAATATTATTTGATATTTCAAAATATGTATAAAATGTTTACTCTATAAACCTTGGAATTGTTGCACACAAAAATGTTAAATAAAATATGGATTTTCATATGATCATCTCGACTGATGCAGAAAAAGCATTTGATAAAATCCAGCATCTCATTATGATAAAAACCCTAAACAACATAGGCATAGAATGGACTTAACTCAAAGCAATAAAAGTCATACATGACAAACTCCCAGCCAACATCATATGAAATAGGAAAAAGTTGAAAGCATTCCCCTTGAGAACTGGAACAAGAGAAGGATGCTCACTCACTTTCATCACTTCTTTTCAACACAGTACTGGAAGTCTTAGAGCAATCAGAAAAGAGAAATAAATAAAGGGCATCCACAAAAGGGAAGAAGGAAGTCAAACCGTTACTATTCACTGATGATATGATCATATATCTAGAAAACTCTGAAGTCTCATCCAAAAAGCCCTTAGATCTGATAAATGAATTCAGTGAAATTTCAGGATATCAAATCAATGTACACAAATCAGTAGCACTACTATACAGCAACTACCAAACTGAGAATCAAATCAAGAACTCATTTCCTTTTACAACAGCTGAAAAAACAAACAAGCAAATAAACAACAACAACAACAGCAAAACCTTAGGAATACACTTAGCCAAGGATTGTAAATATCTCTACAAGGAAAATTACAAAACACTGCTGAAAGAAATCATAGAAGACACAAGCAAGTGGAAACACATTCCATGCTCATGGATGAGAAGAATCAATATTGTGAAAATGACCATACTGCCAAAAGAAATCTACAGATTCAATGCAATTCCCATCAAACTACCACCATCATTTTTCACAGCACCCCCCAAAAAAATCCTAAAATTCAAATGAAAACAAAAAGAGCCCAAATAGCCAAAGCAAGACTAAGCAAAAAGAACAAATCTGGAACATCACATTACCTGACTTCAAGCTATAGAATAGACCATCAGTTTCATCCATTTCTCTATTATTTTAAAATATTCAATGATGCTGTCATATTATTGAAAAATAGCAAAATCTTAAACTAAAAGTTTATTTAGTTTAAAACATTTACTAATATGTGTTATGTATTCACCTATATAACTCACATATATAAAATTTTGTGCCAGTTTTTAGAGTTATACATATATAATCATTGCATGTTATTCATATATAACAGCTATACATACATAAGAGTTATAGTTTATGCCTGTTATAAATATATAACACACATATAAAATGCTTTTTTTAAAGAGAACACTGCATTTTACTCTGCATAATATTTCACCTTAAGGAAAGTACAAATATATTTTTTTTACTATCATTTCGTCAAGATCCCATTTGTCTCACTATCCATATATTATTAGTTCTTTGTTGCTAGATCATATAGTAGATCAACTAAGCATTGAAAACAGAATTAATAAATATTTTGTAGAGTAAAACAAGGGCATGAGCTTATGCTAGATAACCAATTACCTTGTTACTATAAAGTTATCATCCAATAATTTGCAAACTTAAAAAGCAATCTATACACACACAAAGTTTATATTTTAGGCAATAATTTGTCTTGTATATTCTACATTACATCAATAGTGATCCAAGGAAAATTATTTCATGAGACTTGGAATTTTAGTATATTCTAAAATGTTATTTAAGGAAAAACTTAATAATGACTGCTATTTTCCACATATTGGAAAAAATAAGACAAAATATGTTCAAACTTATTCGTCCACCTGCTTAATATATGGGGACAAATGGAAATCTAAATCAAATTATAATAGGTAATCTTTATTATGCATGTATTTTTTCACTCCAAAAGAGCATTGTTAGGAGGAGGAATTTATAGTAAATAAGTCAATTGCAAACATTAGTTTCACAGACTTGTTTAAACTGCTAATAAACTCTATCATCACATGAGCTCAAAAAGTTTCTGATTTTAATCCAAGATTGAGCTGTGTGATGGTAACTATTAAGTGTCAACTTGATTGGATTGAAGAATAAAAAGTAGCGTTCCTGGGTGTGCCTGTGAGGGTGTTGCCAAAGGAGGTTAACATTTGAGTCAGTTTTTATATATCTCAATTTTTTAATCTATTTATCCAGCAATATACCCTAAGGTTGTTTCTTTATCTCAGCTACCATGAAAAACGCTGCAACAGATATGGGAATACAGCTATTTCTATGAAGTACTGACTTTATTTTCATTGGGTATATACCTGGAAAAAGAGTGCTGGTTTATATAATTATATTTAAAATTATTAAATACAATTTTATTCTAATTTTTTGACGATTCTCCATGCAATTTTCTATAATGGCTTTACCAACTTATGTTTTTACCAACAGCGTAAAAGGGTTTCCTTTTCTCCATATTTGTAGTTTTTATAATAGCAACCCTAATAGGTTTGAAGTGATATTTATTGTTCTTTTTATTTGTGTTTCCCTAATAATTAGTAAGGTTGAGCACATTTTTATATCCCTGTTGGACATTTGTATGTCTTTTTTTGAAAAACTGTCTGTTCAGAACCTTTTCTAATTTTTAATTTTTTTCTATTGAGTGTTTTATTAGTCTGTTCTCCCACTGCTAATAAATACCTGAGACTGAGCAACTTATAAGGGAAAGAGGTTTAATTGACTGACAGTTCCACATGACTGGGGAGGCCTCAGGAAACTCATAATCATGGTGGAAGGAAAAGTAAACACATCCTGGACACAGCCAAACCATATAAAGCATGTACTCTCTTCTTACATATTTTGAGTATTAACTTTTTATGAGATATATGGTTTACAAATATTTTCTCCTGATCTTCCAGCTTTTCATTTTGTTGGCTGCTTCCTTTGCTGCTGATTTCTTAATTATATGTAGACCCATTTGTTCATTTTTCCTTTTTTTGCCTGAGCTTCTGATAAAATGTCCAAAATATCATTGCCAAGACCAATATCAAGGAGCTTTTTCCCTATATTTTCTTCTATGAGTTTTAAGATTTTAGTTATTGTGTTTAGGTCTTTATTTTGAGTAGACTTTTGTGTATAGTGTAAGGTAATAATTAATTTTTTTCTTTTACATGTGAATATCTAGTTTTCCCAATACCATCTACTGAAAAGACTATTATTTCTTTATTGTGTCTTGGTGACCTTGTGAAAAATTAGCTGACTATATATCCTTGGGTTTATTAACAGGCTTTCTATTCTATTCCACTGTTCTATATGTCTGCTTTTATGCTAGTATTCTACTCTTTTTGTAATGTGTTATTTTCACTTACTCACTGGACAGATGACTAGTTATTTAATTTTTATGTATTTATTTATTTAGTGTCACTTTGCCACCCAGGCTGGAGTGCAATGGTGCAATCTTGGCTCCGTGCAATCTCTGCCTCCCAGGTTCAAGTGATTCTTCTGCCTCAGCATCCTGAGTAACTGGGACTACAGGCATGCGCCACCACATGCAGCTAATTTTTGTATTTTTAGTAGAGATGGGGTTTCACCATATTGGTCAGGCTGGTCTTGGATTCCTGACCTCGTGATCTGCCCACCTCAGCCTCCCAAAGTGCTGGGATTACAGGCAAGTTAATTTTTTAAGAAAATATTTATGTATGTGCATGATTTCCAGATGGCACGAAGACTCCTTTTTATAGGTACAATTATTACTCTCAGGGATTAGGTGTAGTTACATACCTACTTTTCTGAGGATGTTCATTAGAAAGAGATACTAGTACAGCCACAGTGAAACGCTCTCAGAGCTACCTTCAAAATGAAACAGGTTAAAGTCAGAGACTCTCAGTCCATTTGCTGATGTATGGAAACAACGGTGGCTTCACTCATGCTGCTGCTATAGCATGCCCTCTTTTCTTCCCTAAATCTTGGAAAATGCTTTGCCTATTTTTCTGTGTTCATCTTGGGTGATCATAGCTCTTTTCCCTTGATACAATTAGCCAAGAGCCTAAAAGAAAAAGCCAGGCACACAGCATCCAGATAAATAAAAGTGGCATAGTCTTAAAATGTACAACTTAACTGAAAATACTTTTTTACAGAGTTAATAGCAAAACAGTTGAACTCCCCAATAACTTTCTCTAACTTATAGTTGCTCAACAGGTGTTATCTATTTGTTATAGATTTTGCCATGAAAGTTATATTTGTTTCATTTATATAGGGCTCCTCCATCTCTAGATACAACTAATCTAGTTCATTTTGGTGGACTCTACATATTATGAGCTAATTTATTTGAAATTTCTTTGAAGAGCACAAGAAATATTATTCAAAATGTTTTATTTTCTGTCATTGTTTAGAACCATAAGTATTTTATGCTGTAGAGGAATGTTCTAAATTCAGATTCAAATCAGACTTTGTCAAAGTGACCCCAGTTCAATGGCATTTACTCATTTTATTTATATTAAATATTTGATGCATAACGTGAATATGTTCTGAAGTCAATAGGTATTGCAGATGCAAGAATGAGTTTGCTTTTCTGAGTGCCAAGTACTCTTGAACACACTGCCAGGGTTATCATAGCAGAGGTTTGAGAAAATGTGCTTCAATATCTGCACATTGCTGATCGAATTTTTCTAAGCCTTTTGGTTTTCTTGCTTCTAGATTTGCTTGACATACAAAGGAGGACATCTACCTTGCTCGTAAACTACCTTCATGGTCTAATAACTTGCATACTCCCAATGAAATAAACTCCTAGGCTGCTAATCTCCTTATGGGCTAACCCCAGAAAGTGAACCTGGTATATATTTGACTCTATAGCAGGGTCTAATTTTTACGCCTTAAATCGTGTGATGAGATTAGCAAGTCAGGCAGTTAACCAAGGATTCAACAGGCTAACCATGCTCTTCATTCATCTCCGTGGGCATATGTCTCTCAGAGGGAACATTTTTTTCTGAGGTCTAAAATGCTCTGTTAGTTTCCGAATAGCTGCATTAAAACCTCTATTATGTCTTGTTCCTTTGAGCATGCAAAACATATCCTGGAGGTCAGGTCCCCTGAAGGGTGACTTTTTGTAAGATAACTGCAGAATCACATGCAGTTACAAGTAGTTTTAAACATCTCTATTTAGATCATATTTGAACAACCCTTAATCTCATTCTAGACCAAAAGTAGTCGAATCCATAAAAAGGTTAAACAGTCATTTAAAATTACATGTAGTAACTGATGTAGGAAAATCCACATGATTCTCCTTAAATTAATAGCAAGTGCCTGCTTCAGATAACTTTGTGTAATACCATTCTTTACGACACTATATTTAAATCATTTTTATTAACATGCTTCTAAATGGAACATCATAATATTACTTACTCCTCATTTCAAAAAATTTATGAATACTCTATTATGCACATAAATTTTCCTGTACCCCAATAAGATGCAATAAATATAGTAGCACATTATTTTTCTATTGAAGAAAATGTATTAAGGCCATAGCTGAATTCATATTTTTTCAGAATTAGTATGTGAAGATATTACTATACTTACCTAACAATGGAATAAATATGAGAAGGTGAATCAAATCAGACCAGATCTAAGACTTATCTTTCAGGAATTTTACCAGTTACTTCATTAAAAAGAATTAAAAATCAATTACAGGACCACAAGGAAGCTTGTGCGTAATATATATTATATCATTATGCTTATGCTCTCTGATGGAGGGGATTGCATAGACTCTGTGTTGATCAGTTCTTAGCTCTAGGACTGAAGCACATGTACCCCTAGCTTCTAGAGGTTGGCTGGTTACCTTGCTCAAAGTCATGCCTTCTTTTTAGGGGCTGCTGCATCCAATGACTGGCCAGTGCATAATAAGGTAAAGCCCTTTTGCCTGTCAGAAAGCTAACTCCATTTCAGACTGTGTTTTCCATTGAAGTTGATCTTTAACATCATTCTATGCCCAGAGCTGAGCACAGGATAAGGCATAAGGCACATAGTGAATGCCCAGTAAACATTTGCTTAAAGAGGTGTAGTGAATGTAAATTGTACATAGAGTGGTCTTCAGGCTTTGAGTTATTTTCATTTTGACTTTAAAAGTTCATCAAAGAGTTCAGATAGGTGATACAATTTGATGTGACAAGATTAATTTTAATCAATGTATTTTAGCTTTCTTCTCTTTTTGAAGGTTTAGTGACAGTAAGATTTATTCCTTTATTATAATGATATGGGAAAGTTTGAGCGCCTGTCACACTCAGGAACATAACAACCAAATATAAAAATATGGTTGACCCTCAGTTTAACTATTATTAGAAGTCAAGATCAAGTTATACTTAATTAAAGGAAAAAGTGTTACATGCAAATAATTCCAGATTTGAAGTAATGAGTATTTGAAGAAAATGCCCATTCATTTTCAGGTAGTGAAATTTTAAAGTTTTGAAATTATGGCCAACTTATAATAATAATCACATTAACTTTGTGGAATAAAAGCATGTTTATGGTTTTTAGAAAAGAGTTTATGAGTTGAATATTTATTTTGTAAAATTATTGATGTTTCATAAAACTCCCTGTTTTGGTGTAAATTTTCTTAAATGTAAAGGATGAACCACCAGGTGCAACATCTGTTACTATGAATAAAATGACATTCTCATTCAGCAGGAACAAATGCAGCATTTCCTCTCTGGAGGAAACTACCTTAGGAAAAGTAAAGGCCCTGTAGAACTACCATGAACTGACATTGCATAGATATATTAACACATTCTTTAATATTGTGTATTGTGCATAAATGGTGAAAGTTAGAGTTTGGTTTATTTTCCTAACATTTACAGATGTCTTAAAGTAAATAGTGTTTATCATTGGATATTAAAATAATATACAGGACATTTTATATCAACGATATGCATATGTTTTGTTGTTGCTTTTTTATTATTTTCCTTATATTGCCCACCATCACTCCAAAAATTGTTACATATCATACCTTTCAGATACAGATAATACTATGTCCATCAGTGCAAAGTTATATCTGCAATAGTACAAAACACAAAGCATTTAGAAACTCAAACTTTTTAATTTAGGCAATGTAGAATAATTCCTGGGCTCTCTGTATATTGTGAATTCTGCATGGAGCTTTAATTTTAAGTCTTTTAGCTTGAGATAGAGACTTCTAATATTTTCGCTCATCCAATTCTTCTTTTACTCTAAGTAAAGGATGAGATTACATTTCCAAACTCTTTAAAAATACGTAGAAATGTAAGTTCTCAAGCCAATGTATTTTGAGCAGAAGTAATATGCATCATTTCCTTAACAAAGCACGTAGTCAATGACTTAAGACCCTGCAATATTTCTTTTCCTGTTGCATTGCTGAAGACATCATATATTGTAGATAGTGCAGCAGCAGGCTGTGGATCCTCCATCAGCCTAGAATTCTGAGGAGCCACGTGGAGGATGGTGTTCCTGGAAAGAATCCCAGGGTCAGAAAAGACAAGTGAAGAATTAATTCTTGTTGAGTCACTAGGATTTTCGGACTGTGGGTTGCCACATCATAATCTTTTGTGTTCTGGCTTTTACATTTGTGAAAACAACAAACTGGGACTCATGAAGGCATAATATAGGCATAAATGGCCAAATAATCATTAAATGTAGGTAACCCATATGATAATGAATTAACCCAACTGATACTCAGTTTTCCTATTTGCAATATACCTGAAATATATGTTATAGGTTGGTGCAAAACTAATTGTGGTTTTCACCATTAAAAGTAATGGCAAAACCACAATTACTTTTGCACTAACTTAATGTAAACTCTGTTTATGCTCAAAGGAGTTAATTGGAGTAAATGTGTTCTAGAAAGCTGAGGCAGAAATACTGGTTGATTTGTTGCTATTGCTGAAGTGGTAGAATTAAAGAGAGTGTCGTAAAAGACAAACTTTCTCAAACTATTCTAAGAATCATGAGTCGACTGAGTAAAAATGTGTTTTGGTAATATTATATGGTATTTGGCTTGATGTCTGATAGGGTTTGGCTGTGTTCCTGCCCAAATCTCATTTTGAATTGTAACTGCTACAATTCCCACGTGTTGTGGGAGAAACTCAGTGGGAGGTAATTGAATCACGGGAGTAGATCTTTCCTGTGCTGTCCTCGTGATAGTGAATAAGTCTCATGAAATCTGATAGTTTTAAAAATGGGAGTTTCCATGCACAAGCTCTCTCTCTTTACCTGCCACCATCCATGTAGTATGTGATTTGCTCATTCTAGCCTTCCGCCATGATTGTGAGACCTCCCCAGCCACAAGGTGTAAAAGTAATTACACCAACCTAATAATGTGTATTTCAAGTATATTACAAATAGGAACACTGGATATCAGATGGGTTAATTCATTATCATATGAGTTACCTTAGGATAACCTTATGATAACAATTTAATGATTGTTTGGCTATTTATGCCTGTATTATGCCTTCAGACCACGAGTCTCAGTGTGTTATTTTCACAAATGCAAAAGTCAGAACACAAGAGATTATGATGTGACAACCCACAGTTTGAAAATCCCAAGTACTTAAATCTACTAAAACTCTTTTTCTTCCCAGTCTTGGGTATATCTTTATCAGCAGCATGAAAACAGACTAATACAGTAAATTGGTACCAGTAGCATGGGGTGCTGCTGAAAAGATACCCAAAAATGTGGAAGTGACTTTGGAACTGGGTAACAGGAAGAGGTTGGGAAAGTTTGGGGGGCTCAGAAGAAGACGGGAAAATGTGACAAAGTTTGGATCTTCCTAGACACTTGTTGAATGACTTTGCCCAAAATATTGATAGTGATATGGATGATAAAATTCAGGCTGAGGAGGCCTCAGATGGAAATGAGGAAATTGTTTGAAACTGGAGCAAAGGTGACTCTTACTATATTTTAGCTAAGTGACTGAAGGTGTTTTGTCCCTGCTCTAGAGATCTGTGGAACTCTGAACTTGAAAGAGATGATTTAGGTATCTGGTGGAAGAAATTTCTAAGTAGCAAAGCATTCAAGAGGTGACTTGTGTGATATTAAACACATTCAGTTTTATAAGGAAAGTAGAGAATAAGAGTTTGGAAAATTTGCAGCCTGACAATGTGATTAAAAACGAAATTCCATTTTCTGAGGAGAAATCCAAGTCAGCTACGGAAATTTGCATACGTAATGAGTAGACAAATGTTAATCCCCACGACAATGGGGGAAATGTCTCCAGAGCATGTCAGAGGTCTTCATGGCAGCCCCTCTCATCACAGACCCAGAGACCTAGGAGGAAAATGTGGTTTTGTGGGCCAGGCCAGTGGTCCCTGTGCTGTGTGCAGCCTAGGCACTTGGTGCCCTGCATCCTAGCCACTCTAACCATGGCTGAAAGAGGCCAATATAGAGCTTGAGTTATGGCTTCAGAGGGTGCAAGTCCCAAGCCTTGGCAGCTTTCACATGGTGTTGAGCCTGTGAATGAAGAGAAGGCAAGAATTGGGGTTTGGGGACCTCTGCCTAGATTTCAGAAAACGTATGGAAATGCCTGGATATCCAGACAGAAGTTTGATGCAGGGGTGGGGCCTTTATAGAGAATCTCTGCTAGGGCAGCACAGAAGGGAAATGTGTGGTTGGAGCCCTTCACTAGGTAGGGCACCACCTAGTGAAGCTGTGAGAAGAGGGCCACCATCCTCTAGACCCTAGAATGGTAGCTCCACTGACAGCTCTCACTGTGCACCTGAAAAAGCCTCAGATACTCAGTGCCAGCTCATGAAAGGAGACAGGAGGGGGTGGTTATATCCTGCAAAGCCACAGGATCAGAGCTGCCATGACCATGGGAACCCACTGCTTGCATCAGCATGACCTGGGTGTGAGTCAAAGGAGATAATTTTGGAGCTTTAAGATTTTACTGCCCTGCTGGATTTTGGACTTGTGTGAAGCCCAGTAGCCCCATTTGTTTGGCCAATTTCTCCCATTTGGAATAGGTGTATTTACCCAATACCTGTATCCCCACTGTATCTAGGAAGTAATTCACTTACTTTTGATTTTACAGGCTCATAAGCAGAATGGACTTATTTGTCTGAGATGAGGCTTTGGACTGTCAACTTTGGGGTTAATGCTGAAAAGACTTTGGGGAAATGTGGGAAGCATGACTAGTTTTGAAATATGATGACACGAGATTTGGGAGGGGCCAGGAGTGGAATTATATGGTTTGGCTGTGTCCCCACCCAACTCTTATCTTGAATTGTAACTCCCACAATTCCCATGTGTCATGGGAGGAATCTGATGGGAGATAATTGAATCATGGGGCAGGTCTTTCATGTTGTTCTCATGATAGTAAATGAGTCCCTTGAAATCTGATGGTTTTAAAAACGGGAGTTTCTCTGCACAAGCTCTCTCTCTTTCCCTGCCACCATTCATGTAAGATGTGACTTGCTCCTCCTAGCCTTCCACTGTGATTGTGAGGCCTTCCCAGCCATGTGGAACTGTAAGTCCATTAAACCTCTTTTTCTTCCTAGTCTTGGGTATGTTTTTGTCAGCAGTGTGAAAATGGACTAATACAATATCCAAAGACCACCTGAATCTCATCAGACATTTGCTTCTTTTTCTGTAAAATTTCTGAGTGAGATACACAAAAAAGGCCCAATAACATAATGGAAGAAAATACTGCCTTATTTTTAGGTGGGCCCATACCCTGATACTCAACTTCAAGGCTCTGGTAATACTGGATCTGAACAAATTCCTTCATCCGAAAGATCAGTTAGGGTCTATTATCTCCTTATGTATGTCATAATTCTGCCAAAAAATAAAGCCAGCAGGAGAAATGTGTGCGTGCGTGCACACACACACACACACACACATATATATATACATACATACATATATATATGTATATACATGCACACACATACACACACAGTCACGTGCTATACGTGACATTTCGGTCAATGAAAGACCACCTATATTGCAGTGGTCCCATAAGATTATAATGGAGCTGAAAAATTCATTTCATCTAGTGACATCATAGCCATTTAAAGTTATAGCAAAACTCATTACTTACATGTTTGTGGTGATGCTTATGTAAACAAACCTAGTGCACTACCGGTCATTAAAAAAATGTACAGTAATGTCCTAGGTCTTCATATTTACTCACTTCTCTCTCACTGACACACAGAAAGCTCCATGCCTGAAAAGGACCCTTTACAGGTGTATACTTTTTTATCTTTTATATTGTATTTTTTACTACATCTTGTCTATGTTTAGACAGATTTGGATACACAAATACCATTGTATTATAATTGCATAAAATATTTAGTAAAGTACAGCAACATGTTGTACAGGTTTGTAGCTCAGAAGCAATAGTCTCTACCACATAGTTTAGGTATGTAGCAGGCAATAATATTTAAGTTTGTGTAAGTACTCTGTATGATATATGCACAGTGATGAAATCACCGAAAGGCATATTTGTTAGAACAAATACTTAGAGTTAAGCAAAAAATGACTTTGTGTGTTTGTGTGGGTGTACATGGCAGGAAGACAGGACTTAATGCTTCAATCTTGAGGCAGAATTTCTTCTTCTCCAAGAAGCCTCAGTTTTGCCATTGTGGCCTTTGACTGATTATTGAGTGTAATGTCCTTTTCTTAAAGTTAACTGGTTGTAGCTGTTACCTACATCTACAGAATACCTTCACAGTAACATGTAGATTAGTGTTAAATTAAACAGCTTGGTATTATGCCCTCTCCAGATCAGCACATAATATGAAGCATCTCAGCTTTCTTGAAGCCAGTATCTAAATCTTAGAACTTATCTCCTATAATCAGATGCTTGGTTTAAGAACTTGAAGCAATCATTAATTTAAGAATGCTTAAAGAGAGAGAGAGAGAGAGGTTAGCAGGGTTAAGGTGTTCCTGAATTTGGACCTGCAGTAAAGATGAAGAAAATCCCAAAGACAACTGTAAACAAAAACACAATTTTTGCAAGCACAATGTTCTGTCTACTCACAGATGTAGCACGTTTTATATTTTGCAAATTGGCCAAGAAGATAGCAATCCATCCTTAGAGGGAAGAAAGTAGACAGAGAGTTGGACATGTGTGGAGGCTTTTCTTCTCTCTCCACAAGCTCTTGGGTAAATTTACTTTAAAAATGGCAGCTCTAGTAGAGGGTGTTGGTGCTCTCTCCAAATCCTCCTAGCATTCATCATTCCTAATCATGCCAATGGTTTTCTATGGAAGTGCCAGGCGGTTAACATCACTGGGAACAGCTTTCAATTAATGATGAATAGAGGCTGATGAATAAATCCCTCAGGTTTCTCATCTCTACGTGGAACAACTCTGGTATTCTGCCCAGTCTGCAGAGATCCACAGCGGGGTTGAGCCTAAATTGCCCACAGTGATAACTCTCCCACTACTATATTCTGTATTTTTTTTTAATTTGTGTGTCACTTACCCACTTTTTTTTCTTTCTTTTTTCTTTTCTTTTTCTTTTTTTTTCCTTCCTGGGATCACTTAGCAAATAAATCACTTTCTGTTGGAACCTTTGACTTAGACTCTGCTTTGAAGAGAGAGGGTGGGTGGACCCTAAAACTAAGACAAATACATATAAGTTGCTTATATAATCTTATTTAAAACTTTAAAAGTGATACAATAAAAAACTGAATCTCTGTATAATTCAGTGTAATCTAAATTTATGTAACCACAAGGGAGTTTTTAATAGTGTGTTTATTTATATACTGACCAACTGGAGTTCTATTAAACTTTGAGAAATGCTGACCTAGAAAAATAATTGAGTATATTTATCCATTGTATTGTTCCATTTTCATGCTGCCAATAAAGACATACCCAAGACTGGGCACTTTACAAAAGAAACAAGTTTAATGGACTTACAGCTCCAACTGGCTGGGGAGGCCTCACAGTCATGGCAGAAGGGTAAAGGCATATCTTATATGGTGGCAAACAAGAGAAGAAAGCTTGTGCTGAAAAACTCCCATTTTTAAAACCATCAGATCTCATAAGACCTATTCACTATCATAAGAACAGCATGGAAAAGACCCACGCTCGTGATTCAATTACCTCCCACTGGGTCCCTCCCACAACATCTGGGAATTCAAGATGAAATTTGGGTAGGGACACAACCAAACCATATCATTCATGATTCTTAACTATTGTGATTATTAATTATTTCATCAAAAATATATATATTTAGCATTCCATTTACTAATATAATTTTTGAAATTGTACAGTTTCTGAATCGATGGCTTTATTTATATCTAATGTTTCTCTTGTGAAAGTGTTTGTAGGCAAACAGGGAAGAGAGACATGATGGCGGATAGGAGACATGGCTAACATACAGCTTCCACTTGAACAGACAGAACAGCATGTGGAGACTCACACCATGATATTCTCCAACAGCTACCACAGGAATGTACATGAAAACTAAAAAAAGTTCACAGATCCTTTGAAGAAGTGACATGCCACTGAAAAATCCACAAAACAGGCAAAAACTGTGAGTTCCCATGGTGTGAGAAGGGGAAAATCTGCTTCTGAACCCACATTCCCACTGGGAAATCTGAAAATCCAGATCATAGGAGAAGGATTTAACTTTACCTAAAGCTGAAACAAATTTAGGGAGTCATATGAAACATAAAAGTAGAAGCAGCAGCAGGAAGAGACTTGCAGGCACTCCCAGTCTTCAGCTTGAATGCAGGGAGGCCATTCCTGACTATATCTCACAGGGGCCCTCAGGCAAGGCAGCAAGTGGAATTGGGGAGGTGTTGTGGGATAAAGAAAGCTTCCAACTGAAATTGGTAGTAGTTTCAACTGGACACAAATATTCCTGAGCAGAGTCAAGGAGATGAGCGGAAGCTGCTGCAGATATGAGCACAGGAGCCACCACTAATGGAGTGATCAGATGGGGAGGGGGTGAAATCCTTAAGGCAAGTTTGCTTTCTCAGCAGGGAAGCTCACAGCCTGGGGCAAGGTCTGAGCAGGACACTCCCCAGCTGTGTGAGAACTGTGTGCGTCTTCTTGCTACCAGCTATCTCCCCATTCCCTGGTGAACTATATGACACAGCAGAGGCAGCCAAGATCCTCTCTTGAACATAACCCCATTGGCCCAAGAACCACCTCCCACATCCCTCATAGTGGCCTTACAAACCAGCAAACCCTGCCACAAAAATGTCTGAGTCCAGACCAGCCTAACTGTGCCCCTACTTGATGGTATTTCTCTACCCGCCCTGGTAGTTGAATATAAACATATAAGCTCTTGGGGGCTCTAAGGCCCCACCCATCACCTGAGAAACCAAAATAGTTACCCTGCCAACTTAGGGCAAGATTAGCACTATCCCCACAACCCCTGCTGCTACTACCACAGCTAGTGCTCTCTTGAAATTGCCACCTCCTGGCTGGAAGCCAACCAATTCAGGCCTTTATAACAACTCATGACAGAATATCCATGATCTTAGGAAGGAGAAGACAATACCTAATTCCACTGGCTGCAACATCCTGGCTAACCAGAGGTCCTGAGTGTGTCCATGTGACAACTTCACTGCTAGCACAACCAGCATTCAAGAAAACCAGCACGCTAAACATATCTACAACCAAGGACTGTGACAGAGTCTACCCCACTCCCCTGCCACCTCCACCAGAGCAGATGCTGATATCTGCGGCTGGAAGACCTGAACAAAGGTCACATCACAAGACTCTTTGCAGACATTCTCTCACAGCAGCCCATAGCCTAGTAACCCCACTGGGTGGCTAGACCCGGAAGAGATATAACAGTCACTACCGTTCAGCTCTCCGGATGCGCCATCCCTAAAGAAAGGGGAAGAGCATCACATCAAGGAATCAACTCATGGGATGACAGCATCTGAACAGCAGACCTTGAGTTTCAGACCTCTGCACTGAAATAATCTACCCAGATAGAACGAACCAGAAAAGTAATTCTAATATTATGACAAAAAAGGATTCTATAACACCTCCAAAAGATCACACCAACTCCCAGCAATGGCTCCAAACGAAAAAGAAATCTCTGAATTGCCAGAAAAAGAATTCAGAAGGCTGATTATTAAGCTACTCAAGGAGATATCAGAGAAAGGTGAAAAACAACTTAAAGAAATTTATATATATATATATAGAGAGAGAGAGAGAGAGAGAGAGAGAAAGAGAGAGAGAGAGAGAGAGAGAGAGGACATGGATGAAAAGTTCTCCAGAGAAATAGATATCATAAGGAGAAAACAATCACACTTCTATAAATGAAAGACATACTTAGAGAAATACAAAATGCAGTGAAAAGTGTCCAGAATTGACTAGAATAAATAGAACAAAGAACTTCAGAGCTTGAAGACAAGGCTTTCAAATAACCCAATCAGACAGACAAAGAAAAACAAAATAAAAATAAAATGAAGCCTCCCAGAAATCTGGGCTTATGTTAAACAGCCAAACATAAAAATAATTGGTGTTACTAAGGAAGAAGAAATCTAATACAAGTTTGGAAACCCTATTTGATGGAATAATTGTGGGAAACTTCCTTGACCTTGCTAGATATCTAGACATCCAAATACAAAAAGTTCAAAGAACACCTGGGAAATTCATCACAAAAAAATGTTGTCACCTAGGCACATAGTCATTGGGTTATCTAAAGTCAAGACAAAGGAAAGAATCTTAAGAGCTGTGAGGCAAAAACATCAGATAGCCAGTAAAGGAAAACGTATCAGATTAACAGCAGATTTCTCAGCAGAAATCTTAGAAGCTAGAAGGTATTGGGGTCTCATATTTAGCCTTGTGAAACAAAATAATTATCAGCTAAGAATTTTGTATCCAGCAAAACTCAGCTACATAAATAAAGGGAAGATACATTTTTTTTTTTTTTCAGACAAACAAAAGCTGAGAGAATTTGCCACTGTTAAACTAGCACTAAGAGAAATGCTAAAAGGAGCTCTAAATCTTGGAACAAAATCTCAAAATACACCAAAATAGAACCTGTGCAAAAATAAATCTCACAGGGCCTATAAAACAATAATACAATTATTTTTAAAAGGGTATTAAGGCAAGAACTAACATGATGATAGAACAGTACCTCACATGTCAATATTAATATTGACAGTAAATGCCCTAAAGGCTCAACTTAAAACATACAGAATGGCAGAATGGATGAAAATGCACCAACCATGTATCTGGTATCTTCAAGAGATTCACCTAATACATAAGGACTTTCATAAACTTAAGGCAAAGGGGTAGAAAATGATATTCCATGCAAATGGAAACCAAGCATTAGCAGGAGTAGCTACTCTTATATCAGACAAAACAAACTTTAAAGCAACAATAGAAAAACAAAAAGACAAAGTGGTACATTATACAACAATAAAAGGATTAGTCCAACATGAAAATATCACAATCCTAAATATGTATGTGTCTAACACTGGGCCTCTTAAATTTATAAAACAATTATTACCAGACCTAAGAAATGAGACAGACACAGCAGAATAATTGTGTGGGACTTCAATACTCCATTGACAGCACTAGACAGGTCATCAAGACATAAGGTCAACAAAGAAACAATACATTTGAACTATACCCTAGAACAAATGGACTTAACAGATACTTGCAGAATATTCTACCTAACAAATGCAGAATGTACCTTCTTAGGTCAGCACATAGAATATTCTTCAAGATAGAACATATCTCAATGAGTGTAAGAAAAAAATCTCAATGAGTGTAAGAAAACAGAAATTATATCAAGTACCCTCTCAAACCAAAGTGGAATAAAACCAGAAATTAACTCCAAAAAGAATCCTTAAAGCTTTAGAAATACATGAAAATTGAATAATCTGCTCTTGAATGATCTTTGGCTCAACAATGAACTCAAGGTAGAAATTTAAAGTCCTTGAGCTGAACAATAATAGTGAACCAACTTACCAAAACTCCTGGGATACAGCAAAAGTGCTGCCAAGAGGGAAGTTCACAGCATTAAATACCTACATTACAAAGTGTGAAAGAGCACAAATAGACAATCTAAGTTCACACCTCAAGGAATTAGAGAAACAAGAAATAAAGAAACAAACCCAAACCCAGAAGAAGAAAAGAAATAACAAAGATCAGGGCAGAACTAAATGAAGCTGAAACAAAAAATCCAAAAGATATATGAAACAAAAACCTGGTATTTTAAAAAGAGGAAGTCATACTGCTGCTGTTCTCTGATGATATAATCTTATACCTGAAAAACCCTAACATCTCATCCAAAAAGGTGCCTGATCAGATAAATGAATTCAGTAAAGTTTCAGGATTCAAAATCAATGTGCAGAAATTAGTAGCACTGCTACACATCCACAATGACCAAGTTAAGAAACAAATCAAGAACTCAATCCCTTGTAAAACAGTTGTAAGAGTAAATAAAATACCTAGCAATATATCTAACCAAGGAGGTGAAAGATCTCTGCAAGGAAAACTACGAAACACTGCTGAAAGAAATCATTGATGACACAAACAAATGGAAACATCTCTCATGCTCACAGATGTGTAAAATCAATATTGTGAAAATAACCATACTGCCAAAAGCAATCTACAGATCCAATGCAATTCCCATGAAAGTACTATCATCATTCTTCACAGAACTAGAAAAAATATTTCTAAAATTTGTATGCAACAAAAAACAAAAGCCCACATAGTCAAAATAATAGTAAGTAAAAAGAACAAATCTGGAGGCAGCACATTATCTGACTTCAAACTGTACTACAAGGCTATAGTTACCAAAACAGCACGGTACTCGTATAAAAATAGGCATGTAGACAAATAGTATAAAAATAGGCACACAGACCATGAGAACACAAAGGCACAAGAATGCTTTTTCCTTTAGGTAGATACCCAGTAGTAATATTGCTGGGTTAAATGGTGGTTCTACTTTTAGTTCTTTGGAATCTTCATACTGTTTTTGAGAGTGGTTATACTAGTTTACATTTCAACCACTAGTGTAAAAGTGTTGCCTTTTCACCATATCCATGCCAACATTTATTATTTTTTACTCTCCCACTATGGCCATTCTTGCAGGAGTAAGGTAGTATCTCATTGTGGTTTTAATTTGCATTTACCTGATGATATAAGGACTTAGGGGACTCAGGCGGAGGGGTGGAAGTGGGGTGAGGGATTAAAGACTACACAATGAGAACAATGTGCACTCCTTGGGTGACGAGTGCAACAAAATTTCACACCTTACTACTAAAGAACTTATTCATGTAACCAAAAACCACCTATTTCCCAAAATATTTTGAAATTAAAAAAAAGAAAGTCTCTGTAGGCAAGATACAACATGGTGAAGCTCTAAAATTAAAAATAATATCAGATATTTGAATGCATAAACATAAAATAATTATGTGGCAAAAATACTGTAAAGAAGTCAAAGTTGCAAAAATTTACAAGTCACACTTCAAAGGTATAATTTATTTAAATAAAACTATTATATTTGAGGATGAAAAGGTCAATATTAAAAAATAAAATGGACAAAGAATAAGATGATTTATTAAACTAAAACTTCTAAATTATGAAAAGGTGTTCAACTTGATCACAACTACATACACACAAATATAACCACATTTGGATGCCATTTTCTCCTATGTGAATGATTAAAACAATAATTTAATACCTCACAGTATGACCATACATTACTTATGAAAATGTAAACTGGAAGAACCCCACTGGAAGATAATTTGGCAATATGTATAAAATTACTTTTCTAGGAATCTATGTTACAAAGAAACCCACGTGTGAAAAAAATCAATGTATGGGAATATTTATTGAACTATCCATAGATAACTTGGTAAGTTAATAATTATACAATTAGCATTTTCTCGACCCTGTTATAGAGCAAATATAGAAGGGAGAGGGAGGAAGAGAGAATGAGAAATGTGAATATCACATGACTATATTTCTACAATGAGAATTATTCGTGGAAATTAAATTCCGTGAGAACCAGCTACAACTGGACACCAGGCCCTGTGCTAGGCGGGAGAAGATTCAGATAATTGACAGGAAAACCTGCTCTGAAGATCTCAAGGTCAATGTCAGCTCCCACATGGGAAGAGGATCCCGGAGATTAAACAATTTTTCACATACTTTAATTCAAGTGTACACAGTTGACTGAAGTCTTTCTACATGGAACAGATTGTATTACGCACTGAAAGGACAATAGTTCATAAAGGGTACAGACTAAAATTTATTTCATTGACAGAAAGCTTTGTAAACAAATGGCCTGGGGTTATTTGTTTTGAAATATCAATTGTGAAATATCATTATATCTCTTTCAGTTGAAGACATTTTCCTTGGTGAGCTGCAAATTTACAAACTGTGTTTGATTCAGAGAGCATTAGCAAAAGGAAGTCCCAGAACCGATTCCTAAAATGTTGTGAATTCTAACCACAACAAAGTATTCTATAACAAACATATAACACATTTTAAAGAGAAATTTCAAGCTTTGTAATACCACAGAGTCACCCCTTTTTCTTATTTTCTTCTTCAGCCATCACCACAACCTCGTCCATGTGTCCTTTCTTAGTTTCTACAACACTTTTTTCTTTGTTGTTGTTTTCTTCCATCCTCATACTATCACCAAGAAATGCTTAAAAGGAGAATCCAGCACATGTTTAGCACCCTAAGTCTGAATTTTTTTTTTCATCAGTCATTGAACATGATTGCTACCTACCTAGATTCCAGTGGCCTCAGGTCTAGTTACTGTACTTGTACACTTTTCTTCTCCTTGCTTCCGCAGTTTGACCTGTGCAGTCCTTGTTACACACAAATCAGATCCTCTGCGCAGTGATTCTCTTTCTCCTCTAAGACCTTCAGGCTGACATCTGTAAACACCATTCCAAGGTTTATCTTCTGGATGGGGTCTCCTACCTTAAATGATATTCCTCCTACTAAGCATTCTTTTCTTGAAAACCACAAACTAAACATGGGGATCTTCTAATACAGTTTATATATTCAGTTTTTTACTAAGTATTTGAAGAATGCATGTAAGAATATTTATGTATTTGCTTTATTGTTCCCATAAAAAAACCTTGTTTGAATGTCAGCTGTATAATATATATGCTATTTTGGAATTTTAAATTTGTGCAAAGAACATTTGTTTGATCACCAGTAAAGTTATAGTAACTTTATAAAAAACACACCTTCTTGTTCATGTTCTGTAATGTGGCTTTTTTATAAACTAGAAATATTAAGGTATAGTTTCCTTTGCAGTTTCATTGTAGTTTCCTAAACTAAATATAATAGTTTAATGAAGTATGAAGATACCAAAACTTGAGACGATTAACAGCAAAATTATTGAATATTTTCTACTGGACGTATTTCCAATTTTTTATAATTATACACATTTTGATCGGCCAAAAGAGGAAATTGCTAATTGCCAAGCTGTATTGTCTGTGTTGGTATTAAAGTCAATGCAAGCCATAGAAATTTTAAAAGCACACTGGAATACTGAAACTATTATTCAAAGTCATTATGGGTGCAACTAACAAAAAAGTTGTGCAAAGCATTGAAGTTAATGAAACGATTCAATAAGCAAAATAAATACTAGGCAGAAAGCTTCCCTAGAGTGTGGAAAGTTAAGAAACTGATTTGGAAGAGTAAGCAAATACAAGTTAAGACAGAAAATAATAGAGCAAATTCACTGTGTCAAACTGAATAGAATATTTCAGCTAACAACATTGTATTCCTCAAATCTATTCATAGCGGATAGAAGACAAGAGAAAATTGGCCCTCTAAAGTGACAGGGAAGAATTATATCTTGTGGCTAGGAAAAAAAGAGGTTTGCTAAGCAGTTTATTTTTTGCTACCATCAGTACAGAGATAGGTTCAGATTCTTCATATATATTTCTTTGTTATGCCAACTGTCTAGAATCATTAGTACCACACCCAGTCAGAACTGACTGCAGTGACTCACTCCGACCCTTAACTAAGACTTCTCAGGAAATACAGACAACTAAGGTACTGCCCACTTATAATCAGTAGGTGTCTTTACTGTGATCTTGATGAAATGTGAAAGTAGAACAATATGTTTTATTCTAGTTAGCAAACCTGCCACAAGTTTTAATAGGCAGTTTTGATTCTCACAAATGCCAAACTATCTGAACATTATCATCCCAGAATGGTACAGTGTCAGGTAAAAGCGAGGAGACAATGAAGTTTATTTGACCATAATCTAGTCTGATCATTTGATATAAATGCTAAAACACAAATGCCTAGGACAACCCTCAGATATTCTGCACTTGTATGTTTGGGTGCGCCATATAAATTTACCTTTTCAAAAGCTTTCCAGTTATGTTGATGCTAACAGTCTGAGCATCACACAGATTAGTGCTACAGAGCTTCCGATTTGTACACTACCTGTGTAAGTGATGACTGCTTATTAATTCCCAGATCCATTTCCTTTCCTCTACGCTGGTCTGTAACATGGGAAACCACATTTATCAGGCCCTTTGGATTCTAGGTAAGATCGTTTAGTGAGAGGTGTTCTGGGTGTATAATCACTTCTTTTTTTGTTTTTCTGGTGCTGGGGTGTGTAGTGGCTCTCTGCTGTTGCTAACCTCTGAATTGCCTCACTATCCTGTGTTAGACTTTAGAGCTATTCCATTACAAATGTAAACAATTCCCTGTGTTAAGATCTGTTTATGAAAGATCAAAAGTTGCTTTTCTTTCCTGGATGAGCCCTGAATAAAAATGTGTATTACTTTGCCTCATGAAATCAGCATATTCATAGATGCTTCTGGACGAGCAAACCAGAAAGTTGACAAGAGTAAAACGTATGCTTTGAAATAAACAAAATTATAGGAACTTGCTTGTATACCATTTCCAATAGATAAATTGTAATATTGTTCCCATGTTACAATATCCCTTAAATATAAGGGATTAGAATCCCTTTTCTGGAAATAAGTTTAAATAGTGATAAATAAGTCATTCTATAAATTCACAAAATCAGCTAATTTCATTGAAGAATAAGAAGGATGCTGGACACGGCTTTCAGCTTCTTATCTAGGCCAAGAGGAGGTTGAAACACGTAACTTCACTATTTGTGGACCTTAAATCACTATTTGTGGACCTTAAAAAAGTATGATACTGGCTTTGGTCTAACTAAATGTGACCAGATAATAAGTCCCTTCAGTTTAAACAAGTTATACCACTAGAGAATAGAAACCAGTTGAAGGTCTAAAAACTCGAATATTCCCTGACAGTACCTTCCTATGTTGTTCTTAGCATATTGTTTAGGTCAGGGTCATACAAATATTCTTAATATTTGGTGATAAGGCTGATTACTTTTAAAAATTTTTGTCATTTTAGGTATCAGATACAGAGATACTTAAGATATCAAAACTCAAGACAGCTGGTTTGCAAACCACTGATTTAAATTATTGCTAAGTGGTTTCCCATAAAGAAGTAATTTTTGAGCCTCTGAAAATTTTTATATTTAGTGGGAGGTGAAGGAAGAATATATGAGAAATTCTTTGCTTACCAGGCTCTGAAACTATTTCAGTTATATACTGGAATAAAGATTTGTTACTAAACATGTTAAGTTTATGCTTCAAAAGGAAAATCAAACGGAATAAAACAAAGTAAGAATTACAGTCAACTTTGAAGTATTGCTGTGTGGAATATATAAATTGTACAGAAAAAAATGTTTGATATTGTTTTGATACCTGTAAGATTTGATAACTGAAAATAATACATTTATTTCCTTCAAATGCTTAAAATGTGTAAAGTATTTCCTAAGTGCTTTACATATTTTAGTTTATTTAAGAGTCAAAAGAACCCTATATGTTAAGTACTATTATTATTTCCATTTTATAGTTGAGGCATCTGAAACTAGAGAAATTCAGTAATTGCCCAAGATACAAAGCTCATAAGTGACAGAGCCAAGATTTGTACCAGGACAGACTATCTCCAGAGTCTATAATCTTAACCACTAAGCATATGTTCTCTCTTCTTGTACTGTAATACCATGATACCCATTGCACATTCTATGCAGAGAATTTAGGCTCAAAAATGTTAACAGAGTCGTGCTGAGCAGGAATAGAGTTCCGAAGAGGCTCTAAAAAGGAAGAAGTTGCTTATATGTTTAGAAAATAAGAGTTGGAAGCTTTGAATCCTAGAATTTTTTAGACTTTTCCCTCTGTTTGATTCAAGTATTATGTATGTGTGTGTGCGTGTGTGTGTGCATGTGTGTGTGTGTGTTTATATTTGCCATGTGTCTATTTAGCAATCAAGGTGTTTACCTCATATTTCTAAGCATATGGTTGCTAAGTCGAAATAAAATGGTCATTTGAACACTGTAGAGAAGTGAGTCAAATTGAGCTTTAGAAATCTGTCTTCCTCCCTCTCTCGTGGTAGAAGTTTGATGTGGGAAGCATAGGATGTGGTAACTTTATGACTGCTATGTAGAGAGGGCTGCTCCACAGTAAGAAGAATCGCAGCCAACATGTTAGAAAGTAGAGAAATAAGAGGGTCTGCATGTGTTGGGAAAGGAGGAGAAGGCAGAGTGAGAATCTTAGCAGTGTTCCAATCCCTAGGTCCAATTGTTCCAGAGATTTCTGCTTTTCCCATAGTTACATGAGCTTTAGTATACATTACTTTTTTAAAATCAAACCTAGTTTGAAATTTTTGTTTCTGCTATTTGTGACCAAAAATATCTACTGAATGTGTAAATATGCCTTTAACATTATGCATAAATGGTCTTCATTGAGGATCGGGCAAAATCTTTTCAGAGTTTGATTCAGAGATAAACTAATCTCAGGCATCCTTTGAAAGCAGGGAGCGTGAGTGAATCTCTAAACATAAGAGAAAGAGGGAAAACAAGAGGAAGGGAGTGGGCAGATTTTTATCTCTTCAGGGAGGATTCTCTCTTTTTTTTTTTATTATACTTTAAGTTCTGGGGTACATGTGCATAACGTGCAGGTTTGTTACATATGTATACATGTGCCATGTTGGTGTGCTGCACCCATCAACTCGTCAGCACCCATCAATTCATCATTTATATCAGGTATAACTCCCCAATGCAATCCCTCCCCTCTCCCCCCTCCCCATGATAGGCCCCATTGTGTGATGTTCCCCTTCCCGAGTCCAAATGAGCTCATTGTTCAGTTCCCACCTATGAGTGAAAACATGCGGTGTTTGGTTTTCTCTTCTTGTGATAGTTTGCTAAGAATGATGGTTTCCAGCTGCATCCATGTCCCTACAAAGGACGCAAACTCATCCTTTCTTATGGCTGCATAGTATTCCATGGTGTATATGTGCCACATTTTCTTAATCCAGTCTGTCACTGATGGACATTTGGGTTGATTCCAAGTCTTTCTCTAATCACATTGTGTCAACCATGAGCTCCGAAGGGAGACAGCTCTCATAGTATTTCCCAGAGAAATAACACAAACTAATAAACAATGGGGTAAATGTTATCACATAATAAATATTCCTGTACTATTTCACCAATGTTTCTTTAAATAAACAGTCTTTTAAAATACTGTTTGGCAAGTGAAGGCAAGGATTATTATACATATTTTGGGATGAATTAATACAGGATATAGTAGCAGTAAATGTAGAAATAAAGAATAACTGACCAGTGTTCAATGCAAATAGGACAAGCAAAAATAGAAAGTGTATATTTTTTCAAGACTTCAATGAAGGCTTGAAAAGGGGATTTGCATAACACTATAAATTAAAAACTTGAATGTTTTTGGATATGAAGGGATAGGATTCTGTTCAAAATATGGAAAATCTTTGTTCCCTGGATACATAAGGTTAATACTTTTATAATATTCTATATCAACATCAGTTCCATCAAAATAATTATAATTCAGATAACTAAAACTGGCTTTACAGGTAAAATTAATAAAGCTAATTGAAGGATGAATATGTTTGACTACTTAGAATTAAATTAAACAACTATGTGTATCAAAAGTGACCAAAATCTAATAACAATGTCAAACACTGTAAAAAAAAAGAAGAATCTATGACATAAAGCTACATTTTTTTTTTAGAACTTTAATAATTATCCAGACAAATAAAGACATTCCTACGGAAATAATGACCAAGGACATGGAGAAATCTTTAAATTAAAATGGCCAATAATCACATTAAGAGGTGTCAAACATAAGTAATTTAAAATACTGCAGAAATTGTTGTGAAGATGTAGGAAAATGATCATTTCATATAATACTATAAGACATGTAAGATTATCTACCAGTATAGAACAAGACATTACAAATATGGACCTTTGGAAGTAACTAAATGTCTAAGAATATAAATTGGCTTAATCAACAATTCTACACCAAGAAAATGATATTATGGAAGAGGTAAAAAAAAATGGGATAATAAAACTTTGTGACATATTTCAAGGTGGATAAAGCAGGCTACAAAACACTATGGTATAACGCCTTGTAAAAAAGTATAGCATATATGTAAGTAAAGGGACATATACCAATTTTCTTTTTTCTTTTTTCTTCTTTGAGACGGAGTCTTGCTCTGTCGCCCAGGCTGGAGTGCAGTGGCGCGATCTCGGCTCACTGCAAGCTCTGCCTCCTGGGTTCACGCCATTTCCTGCCTCAGCCTCCGGAGTAGCTGGGACTACAGGCGCTTGCCACCATGCCCGGCTAATTTTCTTTTTTTTTTTTTTTTTTTT
>NC_045438.1:104017039-104046793 GCF_002776525.5 Piliocolobus tephrosceles
TTTTTTTTTTTTTTTTTTTTGTATTTTTAGTAGAGACATGGTTTCACCGTCTCCTGACCTTGTGATCCGCCTGCCTCGGCCTCCCAAAGTGCTGGGATTACAGGCGTGAGCCACCGTACCCAGCCAATTTTTAATACTTGTATCTTGATAAGATAGAATTTATAGTAGGGTTAATTATTTTTCCTTTTTTTGCGCTGGGCATGAGTTAATATTTGAATTATCAAAACGCTAATGAAAATTTTATATATATAGTTATACATAATATATAATATTTTATATATAATATTGTATAATATATAATATATATTATATTTACATATATAATAATTGGCATGAGATAGGACATGTAAAACGCTTCTCTCTCCTAGAGAGAACAAAACCTTCTCATGATTGGAAGAAATAGTCTCTGTTTATTAAATGTCTCAATACCAAATGGAAACTATTTTTGTTAGAATATAAGAGATGATTCTCTAAGAAGTAAGTGTCATGAGTGGGAGTTAGCAAACAGTTACTGTCACAACAAAAACGTTAGTCTAAGATTTGTTTTCCTATGTAAAACAAATATGTACCTAGTTTTAGGAAAGAATTGGCAGGATGACTTATAATTACTTAAGATCTTTCATGCTTCTTTGGATTAACTAGATTCAGCTGGGAAGTTCTCACCTGGGGACTTTCTGTGACTGCAAGTTGCAGTCCCAGTTGGGCTGTTTTTCTAAGATGACTTATTCACAGGGTTGGCTGTTGATGTTGGCTAGGGTCTCACATGGCACCATTGACCAGAGTGCTCACATATGGCTTCTCCATGTAACTTTGATTTATCTCAGGATCAGGTCTAGGTTGAAAGTGGGAGTGTCCTAAGACAGCATTCCATGTACCCAAATAGAAACTCAAGGCCTATATTAGATGAGTAAACCCTTGTTGAAGAACCATTCTTATAATCCCTTAACTTTCCTCCTCAGACCATTATATGCTCTTTTAATGACATATCCACCTGTGTGTCTAGGCTATCTACCCAAGGATTAGTCTTCTTGTCTCCTTGGCTTGCTGTTGTATTTACAGTGACTAACATTGACCTAGGACCTAGTAGGCACTTATTATTTGCCAAATAGTGAATAAACAAATGAATAAATGAAATAGATATAAAAGAGAGAGATTTTATGTTCTACAGTGACCAGAATCAATGCTCATATTTTCCTAATCATGGAAATGTAAGAACTATGCCTATTGGATCTTTAAAACATGAATACGTTGGTGCCCATCTAAACAATGCCAAAAACGCTCATGAACATTCAACATGGCTATTTTATTTGAAATTTGCAAAGCCAGTTTTTTATACCAATTAAGTATCACTTACCAATTTATTTCAGTCACATACATACTTGCATGAGAATTATATTTTGAATCTGGTGAAGTTAGAGCATTTTGTCTTAAATCCAGAAATTTAAAAAATAATAAAAAATAATGTATAAATCTCCTAAGAAGTTTCTTTACATTGTTGTGGTTTTGAGATTTTCAGTAGTACTAGGTATTTTAAATTCTTTGTAGACAATAATTTTTTTCTATATCTAGAAATAAAGAAATTTCAATGTGTACATTCACATACTACTTTTCTCTATGAGAACTGAGGATGGAGGAAACTTCATTTTCTTTTCCCAGTTTTAAATTATTGACCTTATCAAATCTTTAGATTCTTGTAAGTATTCTAGAGTAAGTTAATTAGAAAGAGAGGATAGTAGCTGGAGTTCGAATGTTAATACAATATATATGGGTCCATGGGAATTATAGTAAGATATATATTATATTGTCTACCTTCTTTTCCTTAGTTATTTTAAATACTCAGCAAATATATACTAAGCGTCTTCTAACTGAAGGCATAGTATATGATATGATAGGGGCTAGAAATGTGTAAGACATAGCCCCTGATACCAAGAAACTTAAGATCCATTGGGTAAGTCATTCACATAAATGGAGTGTTTTGGGAGCACAGAAGAAACACAGTTACCTCATACTGGAGGAGTTAGGTCAAGCTTCTTGGAAGAGATAAGGTTTCAATAAAGGCTTAAATATTAAATGAAAATTCATTAGTTAAAAATAAAATTGAGAATGAGAAGGAAGACATTTTTAGTAGAGAGAACAGAATAAATAAATGCTTAGAACCCAAGAACAGCTTGTATGTTCAGTGAATGAGAAGTATTTTTATCTGTCTGGCACATAAAGTATGAGGTCTAGAATGGTTGGAGATAAGGCTATAGAAATTGGCATGAACCACTGTGGCTGTCCTGAGCAATCTGAATTTTATCCTATAGATACTGGGGGTAGTGCACGATTTTAAGCAATATCATAATGTAACTGACTATATTGCATTTTCAGTAGATCATTCTGTGTAGAAGAATATTATGACACTGGAGACAAGTATATATTATAGAGAAACTTCATACATTGTTTAAGAATTATAAAAAAGATGTATTATCATCTTCAAAATATGAAAATTAAGTTTGCAAAACATATCTTATTAACAACAATATATTCAGAAGATGATGCTGAAGCACAGAAGCTGGCACCTATAATTCTATGCCCCGCCTAAATAACATCAAAGAACTAGGAGAATTAAGGCAATTCTAGACAAAGACTAAGACAATTTGTGTTTCACAGAGCATCACAAAAATAGTATTTACGGGATGAATTTTAGCAATAAGAGTTGTAAACATAGATAAATGAGTAGATTTTTAAAGAAATAATAAAACTTGTGGTGAGCAAATAATACTGTTAAATGTAATTAAATATTGGGGTCATCAGAATATCATTTGTCTTACATAAACAATGTAGAATTAAATTTCCTAACCCAAAAAAGGAAGACAGATAATATAATGAGTGAGGTATTCAGTGAGGTGTTCAAATATGTTAAAGTTTTTTATTATCCTTAAGAAAAGGATATAGATTCAAAATAGCTAAAGTTATTTATTTAAAAAATACATAGTACATTTAATTATGAAAGAACAATAGATTTTTTTCTAAACTCCCCTGTTATTTCTGTTTACCACTTTGTTCCTCTCTGTGGCTCAGATAAGCTCCAAGTAGAAGTTCCTTCATTGTTTTCTCTGTATTCTAGTGGTAAAAAAAAATGATCAACAGAGGGAGCCTAAAATTTATGGAGTAACTATAACATATAAAGTATTTTACTGCACTTGTATTGTTAGTAGAATGAAACTTCCTTTATGTTTTTAATAACATAATATTAGCTAGTTGTCTTTGGCAGAGTTTAAAGAGACAGTTCATGGTTTTAGGTCTAACATTTAAGTCTCTAATCCATCTTGAATTAATTTACATATAAGGAGTAAGGAAAGGATCCAGTTTCAGCTTTCTACTTATGACTAGCCAATTTTCCCAGCACCATTTATTAAATAGGGAATAAAGACACATGCACATGTATGTTTATTGTGGCACTATTCACAATAGCAAAGACTTGGAACCAACCCAAATGTCCATCAGTAACAGACTGGATTAAGAAAATATGGCACATATGCACCATGGAATACTATGCAGCCATAAAAAAGGATGAGTTCGTGTTCTTTGTAGGGACATGGATGCAGCTAGAAACCATCATTCTCAGCAAACTATCGCAAGAACAGAAAACCAAATACTGCATGTTCTCACTCATAGGTGGGAATTGAACAATGAGATCACTGGGACACAGGAAGGGGAACACCACACACTGGGTCCTATTGTGGGGAGGGGGTAGAGGGAAGGGATAGCATTAGGAGATATACCTAATGTAAATGACGAGTTAATGGGTGTAGCACACCAACATGGCACATGTATACGTATGTAACAAACCTGCACGTTATGCACATGTACCCTAGAACTTAAAGTATAATTAAAAAACAAAAGAGAGACAGTTCATACACCCATTCTCCATTCACAAATAATTGAGCTCACCTGCTCCTGTTTGTGTCTCTGTCCTGAGGAAGACTTTAGGAACAAGGGCCCATTCTTCAGCATGCTTAGCAGTCTCTGCTGCTTCATTCACTCATATTTATCTGAAACACAGTAAATTGACAGAGTCAGTGTACTTTCAAACAGGGAGTCCTAATTGAACACTTCTACATGTAATCTTGAGTACTTTTGTACCTACCTACAAATGTGGGTGTGTGGGAAGTAGGAAATGAGGAAAGAGGAAAATAAAAAAAAAAAATTCGGGGCATTGTTTATAGAAAGCATTATCCTCAGTTGGCTCTGAAAATATTATGTCTCATTATACGTACCTGAGGGAAAATTACTGTTCCTTCTGATAATAGTTTGTTTATAAACCTTAATATTTCATTAAATACAAAATTCAGAAATTTAATTGTATTTCAAACGAAAGCATATCACTACTATCAAGAATACATAATCTATAAGAAAATAAGAAAGTGTTAGAAGCCTGTGACTTCAAGCTCTGTAGATAATACATATGTTAATTTGTACCACTAGATACAAAACATGGTTTCTCTGTAACCATGACTAGCTATTCAAACATTTTCACATAAAATAAGAAATTATATTTTTCTCATAAGTTTGTTTAAAATGTGTTCCTCTACAAACTTCCCAAGAAAATAGTCTCAGTTCTATTCATAGGGCTCTTCCCTCCTGGATATTATAAATGCCTTTCTATTATTCTAATCTTCTGGAGGCATTTTTGCAGTTAATATAAATTATTAGAGCCTTTTTTCTGTAATATAAACACTTAAAAGATAACTTTTCATTTGTCTGAGCATGCCTACACAGACTTTCTTTGTCATTTATACTTGAGAGAGAATGATTCTTGTCCCACCAAAAGTCTATGCCACAAAAGGAGGCTAGTCTAATTGTATGTTGCTACTTGCTCTGGCTCATAGAATGTCACAAAACTTTAACTACAGATAAAACAGACTAGGTATGACATGTCTGGATTTCAACATAATAAAAATAAAATACTTGTAGCTGATATTTTCTTAAAACGTCTCATTGGAATATTTTTTTTTCTTCGTTTACCATTAAATTATCTTGAGAGAGTTTTGAAGGTCTTTAATCAACCCCTACACTTTCTGTCTTTAGATTAATATGCTATGTCAGAAATAAGTGAGTCTTGGGTCTATGGAAATTACATGAGCGTTGAAGTGGATCCTAATGGCAGCTGGGTGCAATTATAAGTTAGTTCAAGTTGCCTTCTATATCCCATTGGGATGTCCTCTTTCCCTTCTAACAATTCTTCCATTTTTCTCTAATTACCTCTTCCTGATCACAGCCAAAGATATTAGTTATATCGTACTGGTATTAGTATGTTTTGTCCCTTTATTTTTTTGGAATATAATTATCATTCCCTGTTTAATGATTTTTAAATGTTACCATGCAGTTAGGTTATTTGAAACCAGAAAGCCATTGCCATTTAGTGTGGGGAAAACCCAAGCTTTACAGAGAGATTGGAATCAGAATCTTTCCTCTATACTGTTTATCAGATGTGTAACCTTTGTTAAGTTAAGTAACATTTCTGAGGCTCATTGTCCTCATATATAAAGTGGGGTTCATGAAAATATCACAGAGAGTTGTGACGGCTGAGAGTAAAATCCCTAATACATAACAGAAACTTAATACATGTTGGCTTCTTTGTTTTTCCCTTGCTTTTACAACTTTTCTGTTTAAATTAATTCAAAACAATACTACTTATCTTTAAATTTATGAATACCAAGACTAGTTCTGGGATAATATTTTATGAGACATATTTTGATTTTAGAATGCTCCTATCTTAGCAAATTGAGCTTAAGGACTTAATCCTGGTCCTTGGCAGCCTTATGCTTCCTCCTTCCTCCTTTCTACTCAAACCTGTTCTTAGGAAATGATCTGCTAATTTCATTTACTCATAGTTGAAAATGACTCATGAGATTGAATGCTCCCAGGGAAATCTGCATTTTAACAGAGCTCAAAATTTTACAGTGAATGTATATTTCCTAATAGGAGAATTCAGAGAAACTAGTAATGGCCAGCGGATGAAAATTTATTTTCTTTTTTGTCTGGACTCTCCATAGGCATCACTCATATTAAACCACATAAACCTCTGTCCTTTGAACCTTCCCCATGATGATTGAGACTGTGAACATTTTACGCTGAAAAGAAAGAAAGATAGCAGTGGTAATGTGCATGACCTCATGAGGCAAGAAAGCCGCATAAGGCATTTGACTAATTTGGGAGTTAAGCACTATGAAGGCACACTTGTCATGGGAGGACACTTTCAGTTCCTGTCCTGAATCATTCATATATCTTCACTGAAGCTAAATGCTTTAAAATTCTCTGTGACTTTAACCTCTGATTCATCTCACTTCAATATATTCTATCCTATATTCTAATTTATCCTAAAATTTCTTCATACATTTTTTTTCCAATCTTTAACATTTAAGTCTGCCATCTGCTTAATTTGTTTTACTGTGCAGGATTTAGCTGGAAGCACAGTGAAAATAAAGCACTTATGGTGACTAGCTTTCATGCTGAAAGTAAAAAAATAAAATAAAATAAGGCCTATAAAATAAGTACATTGTTGAATATTCTTAAATAGCAAATATTAGAAGAGGAAGGTCAGAGGGAACATTTGCCTAAATGTGCTGAGGGCAGTAATTGTGTGCATATTTGGGGAAGGGGATGGGAAGAAAGAAGAATGGGTAGCACAGGGAATAAACGTAATTCTACCCCTTTGATACGGGTGTAGAGATTGTATAAACATGGTTAGTGTTCACTCACCCTTGTGGGGATAGAGATCTTCTAGGTGCAAACAACATTTCTCTCTGTGTAGCATGATTTACACTATGGCATGAGGTCCTTTTATTAAGAACTTCATTCATTTTAAGTCCAGGCATATTGTTTGCCTTTAGTCTGGCCTAAAAAAGGTTTGAATCCGTTCACTCATCCATTTCACAGTGATTTTCTCACCTCTACTATGAATAAGTAGCATTTATGAAAGGAGTAGGTGCTTGGACTCTGTGTCTAGGCCATCTGGTTTTGAATTCCAACTCTGCCATTTAATTGTTATGCAATGATGAACAAATAACATAAATGCTTCATGCTTCATTGTTACCATCTATAAAATAATGATTATAATACCTCCTATTAAATGATGAAATATATTTAAAAAAGTTTCTGAAACAAAATAAGTACTCAAAATTGCTCAATAGAGCAACTTGTGTTATGCACAAGAAATCATTGAGACTTTTCCTCTATTTCTTTGTACGGTTATTCTGTAGCCTGCTCAATTAACTTCTTATTTTTTTTTAAAGTAGAAAACTGTCTTTCTATTGACTGTGAACATGGAGACTTATTTTCTTGAAATAGAGTAAGTCCAGAGGACCCATATCCTTAGTTTGGTGGGGGGGGGGGGGGATTTTTTGTTTATTTTTGTTTTTGTGTTTAAGAGTTGAATGTGTCAAATCAGTAAGTTGTCTCATGAGGAGACCAAAGAACATCAAAGATAATGTAATATGGGTTGGTAATTGGAACTGAAACTGAGCTCATACTAAAGATTTGGGAAAAATGAGTATACAGCAATGAAAGGGAATATTTTGATTGTCCAGATTTGGATCCAAAGATCAGTCCTACTGGGGAGCAGTAGAATGGGGAGACACAAAGAGTGACAAGGTTGGTCTCACAAAAACACCTGGATTGGGGTCAGATTACTATGCAATGAAGGACACTTCATTCTCAATGAAAGGGAAAAAAATAAATGTTCACTAGGTTTACCGCATAGTAATCCACAAACATTTTTCTATTCATACATGTATGTTAAAAAATACCAGTTCCAACCTAATGCAACTACTTTAACATAATACTGAAAATGCATTTGCCCTCTCCCCAAAGATTGATAACCCAAAGTCTTTTTCAATTTCTACATGCAGTTCCAAGATTAGAATCTTTGGATGACATAACTCACTCTTTTTCAGATTAGATGTTGCACTAAGTAAATTTGTAATCTGCAGCTACAAGATGAATCTAAAAAGCCCCAACATATCAAGTCCAAAATTAAGAATTAAGACTAGAAAAAACACATAGAATAAACATTTTCACATAAAAAAATACAGAGAATAGTAACTAGCATACAGTGGTCTTTGAGTTCGAGCAATATTACTTCTGCTGGACAGAAACCAGTGGCTGTGGTTCAGTGGCAGATGAGTCAATGTCTTGACCATCCTGCCTCTCTCTGCTCTCTTGCACGACATGCCCTGGACATTTTCCTCCATGGCTGCATCTGACATTATTGGAGGATTTCCATTTCTGGAACAGCACTGTTTTGGTAGGCAACTTCCTTTTTGTGTAAACTCATTGATGTGCTAATTGTCTGAGGCATTGAAAATTTGCCCATGTTGAAGTTTCTCTGGCAAAATAATGCCCTTAAACCCTCAGCTGACTTTTGTTTGACTGCTACCTGCTTCCTCTCTGGACTGGTAACCAGGGTCAATGAGTCTTATCTTAATCTAAATTTCATTCTGTTTCTTAGCAACCCATTTCACTGTTTCTGCCTAGGGCAGTGAGACTAGTAATCTGTTCTTTATTTTTGGCTGCATTAGAGTACATGGTTGTTAATACTAGGGCCACTATTTTTTTAAAATTTTTTGGACAGGAAGTGAACAACGATTGAGTTTAGTCATGTCTTGATTTACAATGTGGATGTTTTGCTCGGTGTGAATTTTTACATTTTTTATTTTAAAAAATATTTCATTAAATATTATATTTCCTGATTACCAAGGTTTTTTAGTGACTCCTTAAATTTTGTGCTTGAAATAAGTGCCTCAATTATCTCACACTAATCTTGTCCTTTCAGGATAAAGTTTCTTCTTGGTGTCTGGCTTCTGGACTCTAATAAAAAATTTGCTATTTCTCTACCCCCTTGCGCCTTTGCTTTCACTGACTGTCTTGGAGTCATATTTATACGATTTGGTTTTTTCAGCCTGTAAGACATGGTCATATAAATGTTGGCAACTTTGACATCTTGGATATCACCTTTGTTAGGGAGAAATGGCTGCTACTCTCTGCTTTGGGGGAAGTTAGTTTAAGACAAAATTGATCTTAGGACCTTACTAAAGGCTCCGGGAAGCATTCAATAAACTGTAGCATCACAACAGATGTTTTTGTTTTGTATGTTTGTTTGTTTGTTTGCTTGCTTGCTGGCTTCTAATGTGCCCTAAAGCTCCCAGATACTTTATTTACATTGTCTGATTTTCAAGATACAACAGGTACAAACTTAACCATATTCTTTACCATCACATAAGGAGGTTGATAAACTTCCCAATATGAGAAATAATTTCTGTCATACTGCTTACCTTGACCTAGCTAAATTCACATTTGAATTCCTCTCTCACGCAATATTCCACTTGCCAGTACCAATTTCTGCATCGTCAGAATTCTGTTAGTTAAAGGTACCAAAGAGTGAGTGCAAACTCATTTATTCAATAAAATTGACTAATATAGCAAGGGACGGGGAGAAGTTCTGTTTTAAGAACAGCTAGATCCAGATTTCCAAAAAATGCCATAAGGTCTCTTTCTCAGCGTATCTTAATCTGTTTTCCTTTGCTTGGCCACATTCCCAGCAAGTTATTATTCTATGGTGATAAATTGATCAGGCTTGTAATTTATATTATATATATACATACACATATACGTGTATATATATACGTGTGTGTGTGTGTGTAAATATATATATGTGTGTGTGTATATATACATATCTTGAGATCCCATTGAACAAAAAACTTTCCCCACATTAGTGACAAAATTATGGGAGAAATTCTGGTTAACATGGCTTAAATTATGTACCTTTCTCTGAAATAATTGCTATAACCAAGTGACCTCTGGTCATAGTGTACTCGGATTGGCCAGCTTTTGGTCACATGCTTACTCATGTGTACGGAGTGTGAGTTTGTCCTAGTACAAACACAAGACTGCATAGGATTACTAATAAGTGATTATAAACTGGTTCTTCAAAAGATGGAATGTAGAGAAGACAAAGAATAGTCCATGATAATATGACTCATCTGCTCTGGGCACGGAGAGGCAGTAGGGTTATACCTTAATGCCCTGGAGGAGAGGGACAGAGAGTGAGGTGATCAAATGAAGTAATAGTTGTGAAAATTCACAATCCAGGATGGACTGTCCAGAGTGACTGCTCTGGTCTTCCCTGGAGTAAAAAAGACATTAGATTGGAACATTCTTTTCCCCACCTTTGTTGGCTCAGCCCAGGGATATGCCAGGGTTTCTTTTTAGGACGGCAATTTTCTCCCTGCAGTTAAGCAATCCCAGTGGAGTGTGTGAAATGTGTGTTTTTTCTGTTGAGGAGGGTGGGGAAGACAATGCATTAAAGAAGCTTTTCTTCCCTCCTGTGTAGTAACTAGGAGATAGGGCATACAGTGAAATGCATTGCACAGATATTTTTACAGAGTAGATTCTTCTTTACAATTTTTCATTGGTCAAATAAACTCTGGTATGTTTTTAGTATTACAGTAAAATTCTTAATAATCTTCTTGCTGTTCAAAATACTGTGCCTACAAATAATAGAAATCAGTAATTTTAAATCATGTGCTAGAGAAAATTCTGGGCACCGAATAAAACAGTTTTAAATGAATATTCTCTAGCAGATTTTAGTAGAGTACTTTAAATTCCTTCAACATGTATGAGTAAATTCAGTTCGGAAATGAAGCAAATGCCTAAGAAGTGATTACATAAGCTGGCCCCTTCTCCTCCTGTATGTGTGGGGAACAAGCTGTCTCAAGGGCACATAAGGCATCTTACTCCCCACAAAGCTCAAGTGAGGGCTGTTTCTTCCCTGGGTTTCAGAAACACGCCCCCGGAATGTCCTATCTCAAACTGGGGAGGGGGATAAGAACTTATTTGAGAGTTAAAGTCTCTTAGGAGCTTTTTCACACATAACTCCTGTAAGGGTGATTATAGATTTAATTTCTGCTTGATGCCAACACCTTCCTTTTTCCTTTTGGTGGTTGTTAATCCCAAGTTTATGGACACGTAGAAAAGATTTGGTCGTTTCTTGAACCCCTTGAAATTGAAGTTAATATTACTAATATATGTTAGTATGAACGCTTGTCTCGTGAAAGGGCTTATTCAGTGTTATCAAATATTCTAGAATGAATTAAAAATTATAACTCATTTAGAGGAAACCAGTTCTGAAAAGATGCTTATGTAACAGATTAGAAAGATGTTTGAATCCCTACGCTTTGATGCATCATTTGAAAATGTGAGGTATCCATGCCCAAATTTCTTCACAGAATTGTACTCCTCAGTCTGCTATAAAATGTCTATGTCTACCTTTAGGTTGTTGTGATTGAGAAATGGATATCCTCTGATCTGTAATCCCATTATTCTAAACAACAAGTCCTACTTTCAATCAAGAAATACAGAATTGTGGTAGTTCTCCAGTCGTCTCTTAACCATAATTTACACAACACTATGAAAAGATGTGGTTGTTGAAGAGATTCCAGCTCTCATCTGCCACAAAAAATACATTGTGGTATTTCCTCTCCATTACAAGAGGAGGAACTGAATAGGCTCACAGCTGCATTTTCCCTAATCTCAGGAGAGCAGGAACCTCAGGTTAGCTTCTGCTCAAAGGGTTGTCCAGAACTGACTACACTGGAATTTTAGAGTGTTATGCAATTTCTTCACTGGATATCCAACATATGGTATGTGCCAGTAGGTGTGAAATGATTGAAAATTTAATGAACAGTTTATACTTGAGTTTCTGAGGACCCCAGGCATTTAGAGATGGCCGGTCTGTGAAATACTCATGAATGAAAATGACCCCAGGTAACTGAATATTACTCACTCTACAGATGTGTGTATTATACAGCCAAATAATGAAATGAAAGCCTCACAGAAGGCTGATTGTATTTGACATGCAGTTCCTTGTAATTGTTGCTGAAATAAAGAAAGTGACATAATAATTTTTTCCACAGCTTCATTATAGATATGGCTAGATATGTTCTTTGGGAAGTAAATTATACAATATTAATATAAGTGAAAGTGGCTTCTGTGGACATATCCTGAATGTCACCACCTCAGGTCTTTTGAATAAAATGCAGCTTTGACCAATAGACAAAATAGCAACTGATTCATTTTATGGGTAAGAAGTCATTTATCATGGCACCTTAGTAAACACAAAAATCTTAAAAAGTACACACTCTCAGAAATGCAATCAAGTATAAGCTTCATCTTTTCTATTCCATAAACAATTTCTGAATGGTAGATGCTTAATTATACAGTATCAAGAAATCTTTTCATGAATATATTAAAAATGAATGCAAAAAAGTAGTAAGCCCCAGAATAGATTTAATGCACAAGTACACTTTTGTAACTACCTGTTAATTCTCCCTGGCCATACAACTCCTCGGCTAACTAGAACTGCAATTAACCAAGCTATCCCAATTCTTAACCATACTGTATAAATAGGCATTTATTGTATATTCTATACAAAGAAATGATTCTGTGGGAATTCTTCTAGTGTTTCCATACCTGTCAGTCTCTTATAACTACTTTCAAGGAAGAGGCAAGCTCCAGAGCAGTGAGAAGACAAAAAATAAAAATTCACTTCAAAGTGTGGCTCCATAAAAATAATTGAAAATTAGTAGAGTCAATGAATTTAAGGCTGAAAATAAAGATTTGAGATATGTAAGCACCACTGGGGTAAATTATTTTTATTTTCTCATGACAAGGCTTAGAGCATGGCAAACAACGCACTCCCTGATTTCAAGAAATATGTGGTAATACTATAGGCCAACTTACTACTCAAATTTACTTTCTCATGGTCTGGTTTTGATGCACATTGCTTATGATCATGATTATAATTATTATGATTATGGATACTTTTTTAAGCATTCATGTACAATCTACAAATTATTGGACAACCTACAAAGTATTTAAGGCTAAGTATGCAACTCAATAATTGGTTACTTATTTTTATTTGTCTTTCAAAAGTCTTTTTTTATTTTTCTCCTTTTTTATTATTTCCCCCTTTTCCTTTCTTTCTCCTTCCTTCCACTTTCTTTCTTTCTCTTTTGTCTCTTATTAATAATTAGAATTATTCTTATACATCTTAATGTACATATGTAGATTTTTCCAGGTAAGTTTGTCATCACCACCTCTACTTTTGCCTCTGTTACTTGCTGTATTAATTTCCCTGCATCTCAATGTCTTAATCTAGACCATGGAGATAATAATCTCTGACGCATGGTGTAGTTGAAAGCAATGGATGGATAATGTGCAGGGCCCCTAGCCAAGTTCACACTGGGTGCTCATCATCCTTTCTGCCATTGAAGTGTCATAACAAGGAGTTATGCTTCCCCTCTCATTTCAAGGCCATCCAATGTAGAATGTCTCCTGTAGCAGTCAGTCTCTTGCGGCAATCTCCCGCATCTCACCCTTTGCCTAATATTAACCTTGATCTGCCTTATCTTGTTCTTTAAAGGCTTTGGTCACATCTAAGAGATAGGGCTATTTGGACAAAACTAATATAATTCACCAATTGTTTGGATTCATAACTTTCCTAGAAAATAACTTTTTTTTTACACTTAATTTCAGTTGGCAACGTCTGTGTTACTCAAACAAAATAAATTTGATGTGAAATATTATAGATGACCTGGCAGGTGTGTGAAAGATAATTTTGGTTTATTGGGTCTTTCCAAGCCCATTAAATGCTGTCAGGTATAAACTATATATGTGCATTGTAAATTCTGGTCCAGTATATGGTACATGCACAACAATCAAATATAATTTTCTTCCTTACTTTATTAATAAACCAAACATTTCACTTATGTTGTTATTGGCTTCATGTGAATTTTTTAATATCTTAGGACAAGACATTTATTGATGTGATGTTTACTATTTAATGTAATTTATCAATTGGAAACTCATTAGTTCTAACAGCAAAACAAGCTTTTTGCTTCTCTGATTAAAACGTTCTTTGCCACATCTAAGAGGATTGAGCAGAGACAGTGACTCAGAAAGACAGCTGGGTTAGGAAAATATTGCAATCCACAAATGCATGGGCATGAAAATACTTAGAGAAATATGAAGTCCATGACTATTTCCTTCATTAGCATCACAAATGGTTTCTCTGGAATTTGATTGTGGGTAAGAAAGGGTAGTCCAATTTTAATTCCCTAAAAGAGAGAAAAAAATAACAAAAGTTATTTAAATCTCTGTCGAGGATACAACTAAGGAAACACTGATTTTCTTAGCATTGATTGCTCCTTCTTTATACCACATACCTATTCCTTCACTATTACATCTCAAATATGTGATTGTGAGATTTTTACCTCCCCAAATATTAACTATTCAATGATCTTTAGGCTTTATAATTTTAATCTTTTCCTACACAAGTTTAGCATTGGGAAATACCCCCTCAATTAGCATCCCAACATAAGATATCCAACATAATGGTGGCATTAATATCCAGAATGTGTAGTGGGTAAGGCATGTGGGGTGAACATAAATTTGGGAAATAATTATAAGACCATTGAAAATACTTAAAATCAAATTTGTTTCATGCTCTGCACCAATTTCAAAATATGAAGTTTTTGTCTTAAGATAGCAAATACAATAGAAAGAGAACTGTAAGTGTTATGTTATAAAGAAACCTGCCACTGCCACATGCCAGTTATCTGCCTGTGCCTGCAGCATTTTTTTTCTAATCTATTTTTCTGAATGTTCAGAATTGCAACCCAGCATCCTCTATTTTACTGAACTCTCAGCGTTAAGGCCTAGTGAATGTGACCTTGCCTTATTTACTTAGGAAAATTGCCGATTGGTTATCTTGAACTTTAATGTTCTTTATTCCCAAGTTGGTATAAAGGGAAAATGTTCAGTAATTGATCTTTGAAGTTATTCCAATAGATTATGTATGCTGATTTTATTTTATTGGTTAGCATTTATGTAAATTTTTAAAAATATATATATAGTAAAATAATTAGATCCCGTGTATTTCACATTTAACCAATGTCTACCAGTTTACTAATATCAATTGTTTACATCTGGTATCATTTTTTATTAGTCAGTATCCATGCTTGTTCAATTAAATGTTCTACTATCAACCATGTTTGTAGATACTAGAAAATATACAAGTGATTTTATTATTTTTAATTCAAATAAATATTATCTACCAAGGTCTCTGAAATTGGTTAATTTCAGATAAATATTCTCAGATAAGTAAAAGTAAAAATTGTATCCTAATCTACAGCAGCCTGGACACATTTGGACTTTTGAGTTATTCATGGAATTATAAATAACACAAGTGTAAGCAGCACAGTGCAGCTAGTTAAATATGATAATATGTAATTATACTTGCTGTAACATTTTCTGAATGGTAGACAATACATCTAAACAATGGGTCTGGCCGGGCGCGGTGGCTCAAGCCTGTAATCCCAGCACTTTGGGAGGCCGAGACGGGCGGATCACAAGGTCAGGAGATCGAGACCATCCTGGCTAACACGGTGAAACTCCGTCTCTACTGAAAAAAAAAATACAAAAAACTAGCCGGGCGAGGTAGCGGGCGTCTGTAGTACCAGCTACTCGGGAGGCTGAGGCAGGAGAATGGCGTAAACCAGGGAGGCAGAGCCTGCAGTGAGCTGAGATCCGGCCAATACACTCCAGCCTGGGCGACAGAGCGAGACTCTGTCTCAAAAAATAAATAAATAATAAATAAATAAATAAATAAATAAATAAATAAATAAATAAATAAATAAAAATTAAAAAAAAAAAAAAAAACAATGGGTCTATGTTTTTGGTTTTTTTTTCTCTGTATCTGTATCTGGTCTATCATTTTTAAGGAAGTACATTCAATTTTTCTCCAGTCTGGGAAAGTAGTATTATTTTTCTAAATTACTTGTGATCATCTATACAGAGAGCAAGAATATTTTCTTCATAATATGAAATGCCATTTTGGCCTTTTATTCTTCACAGGGATATTTTCAGTTCACAGAATAGATATTTTTGAGCAAAACCAAGCACATGAATTTATATATTATTTGTTTAGTGGTTTGTGTGTATTTCTATCATATCTGTGTTCATAATACTTACTAGCTATTAGAGTATGTGTATTTGTTCATTATTGCATCTTCAGCATTCAACCCTTTGTCAAGCCCACAGCAGACTTGCGATAAATGTTTACTCATTGGATGAGTGAATAAATTACTTCAATTGCTGACGCTTTACTTTCAGTTTGTACGGTTGGAAATCTATGACCTCTCTCTACAAATATATTCAGAACTTCTTGGTGTTGAGCTAGAATTTGAGCTATAATCTTGTGGTATATCTAAAAATGTATCATTTTTCAACATTCATGAAAATAAAGGGCTACTACACCCCAAAGAAGATGAAAAATTTTTTACAAAATTAGAAACTCAAAAGTGTTTTGGGGGCATAAAATATTGCATTAACTTTGCTCAAAGTTATCATTAACATGGTTACTCAACCACAAATCCAAAGACATTAGAGCATCTTTTGAGTCCTTGTGTGATGCATGGACCTGCTTGATTTGTCATATGAGTGGATGCAACAAGATTGAAGAAGATTCCAAAGTAAAACAAACAAACAAAAACAAACAAAAAACAAACACAGAGGAAGGATTGTCAGGTAATTGCAAAACTGCAGTACTAAAATTAAATCAAACAACAAAGAAGCCTCTAGCAATAATTAAACTCAGAGTGGGAGTGGGGCAAAGAGTAAAGCCCTTGTTAGATGGAAAATATTTTTGCATGATATATATTTATGATCTCTAGCAAATTTCACTGATCTGTTGGGAATTAATGTCCCTCTTTCCTCTCTTTTATTGCTTTTATGTATAACTATCTCTTCTTTATCATAAACACTACAATCTTCCATTCCTCCAGTGCCTGAAAAGTAGCAGCAACGTACCCTGCAACAGAATCTGCACACTACAGAGACACTACAAAAGCTACCATGAAGAAGCTACATAGATGATCACTGGGTTGTGCCTCTTGAGTACTTTCTCAGAAGCCACATCCATATTAATGCTGAGAGTACATGCTTTGCTATAAACCCTAACTAGGTTGAATCCTGGCTCTGCCGTTTAGTAGCTGAGAGATTTTGACCAAATTACTGGCAGAGACCTTTGTCTCCTTGTCTACGAAATAATATAAAAATAGCTACCACTCTGAGAATTTTCAATAAAACCTGTTAAATTTTACAAGGTTAACAGGCTGATATTTAAGGTTTGCATTATCATGTGCTATCCTGGCCATCTTGAGAGCTGTGTTGATAACCAGCCTCACACAGATCCACCAAATCCTTTGGAAAATCCTGGTGAGGCTGACTTTTAAGGTTAGCAGGCTGCAATCTTTACTCAGGTTCCAAAGCAAAGGTGGAAAATTACTCATAATACTACACGAAGATGTCTACATATTTCAAGTTAAATCTGCTGTCATATCAGAATATAATTTCATAAAACTAAGCTTAATATCTTTTCTTTTGAACTTTTTTTTTCTGTTCATTGTTTTTGCCAATATTTTACTTAAAAGGATCAACTTGCTTTCACACGTAAGGGATTTCTGGAAAATACGTTAGAAGGTCAGGCATGTTTTTACAAAAAAATCCTGAAACAACTAGGGGGCAGTGCTGCCAAATGATAGCTCAAAATCATCATTAGTCAGCTGAGGTGTGAAAAGCCATTTAGATCCAAAAAGCAGATGAGGGATTGTGAAGAAATGTATTAATTAAATTGAACGTCATATGAAAGCCAAATTCATGGTAGATTCAGACCACCATATTTTTCTATGTATGGGAACCTATGAGCCCTGAGTCATCTTTGACTATTCCTTATTCCCATATTCATGAGGCCCAGCCTGACCTTTGTTGGGGTCTTATTTGGTTGGTAATGTATTTTTCAGCAGCCCTTTCCTTCTCATAATTCCAGTCTTAGTTCAGCTTCTTATCAACTAGACTAATCAATACCTTACTTGATACCAGTACATTTAAAAGATGTTGGCTTTCCAAAATTCAGCTTTCCTCCCCAAGAGGCGTTATAACATGCAGCATAACATGCATGAGGGCCTGGCCCATGATGTCAGAAATATCTGTATTTGCAACTTGGTTTCACTATGTACTGCGAGATTTTGGGTAAACTGATTTACCTGGCTTAATCTCAGATTCTCAACCTTAATGATGTAATTTTTTAGAAAATGCTCTCCCTGCAAATGCACATCCCCCTTCCAATTTCCTTCTTGTTTCTCTGCTTTTTATTTATTTTTATTTATTTATTTATTTATTTATTTATTTATTTATTTATTTATTTATTTTTTGAGACTGAGTCTCGCTCTATCGCCCGGGCTGGAAGGCAGTGGCCAGATCTCAGCTCACTGCCGGCTCCGCCTCCCGGGTTTACGCCATTCTCCTGCCTCAGCCTCCGGAGTAGCTGGGACTACAGGCGCCCGCCACCTCGCCCAGCTAGCTTTTTGTATTTTTTAGTAGAGACGGGGTTTCACCGTGTTAGCCAGGATGGTCTCGATTTCCTGACCTCGTGATCCGCCCGTCTCGGCCTCCCAAAGTGCTGGGATTACAGGCTTGAGCCACCGCGCCCGGCTCTCTGCTTTTTAAATAGACCCCTTGAAAATAGTATTTGTACTGCCATCTCCATTTCTTCACTTCCTGTCTTTCTCTATAGCATACCAACTAGGCTTTTGCCACTACCTGTCTTTGAAAATAGCCTTTGTCCTCCTAACTAATTTTCTGCCTTTTGTTGTAGGCATTGTCAGCCCTTCTCCTCTACTCCCCTCACCTAATCCTTTATCTTCTCCTCTCTCCCCTTCTGTTCCTTTTCTTTCCTTTTCTAGGTAATGTCATTGTCTCTTAACTTTAAATAATAGCTATACACTAATAGTCTCAAAATCTGAATTCCACTCTAATAAAACATCTTGTGTACTCATAATTTTGAATTGTGACTGTCATTTCAAACTTTACATAACCCATGGGAATTTCCATTTCTGTCCTCTGAAACTTCAAGTCTTTCTTATTTCAATTTATGCTACCACTATCCACTTGCTGCTGCAAAAATAAAGAATAACAACAACAATAAAACAAACAAACAAAAACAAGAGTCATTCTTAATTCCTTTCTTTATACTTACCCTATATCTGATCTCTCTGGTAGAATTCAGTCTGGTGGGCTTTTACCTCCAAAACACATATCCGTATTTTTCCCATATATGTCCACTGCTTATACTGCCAATGTATCTCAAAGAAGACTGTAACTGTTTTTCTTCGTCTATTCTTGTATGCTCTACAGGCTATTTTCTACACAGCATGCACAGTCTATTAATAGCAGTTATTATATGAGGTCAGTTTTTTTTCTTAAAATCCTCTAATGACTTCCTGTTGTAATTTGAATATGATATAAATTTCATGCCACTGCCTAGAAGGCCTTGCTTGCTTTATATACTCTTTTTAGCTCTTAATTCCTCTCAATACACTTTCTTTCTTAGATGCCATCCAGAAACAGTAGCCTTCTTTCAGTCTCTATAATCACACCATCCAATATGGTAGCTATGAGTCACAAATGACTATGATTACTTAAAATACAATCATCATATCTAAATGTTCTAATTTAAATTCATTTTGTAAGTCTGAAATATGTAGCATATTTTTAAACCTTAGTATAAAAAATTAAAGTAAAATATTTTCATTAATGTTTAATTTGATTATATGTAGAAATGCTATTTAGGGTACATTACATAAAATAAGACAAAATTTAGTATTATTGTAATTGAACCACTTTAATTTTACTCTTTAAATGTCTAACAAATTTAAGGCTACATATGTGTCTTGTATTGTATTTCTAGTGTACCACATATTTCTAGAACAGACTAAAGTTCTATCTCAGAAACTTTGTAATTTTTCTTTCTGGTTATCTTTTCTTTTTAATATTCTCTCCCAAAAAGCTCAATTTATTGTTTGTTCACCTCTCAGATCTCAAGTCAAATTACATGGCCTCAAAATATTCTTGATTGATCACCCTACATAAAATTTACCAGCTCCCAGCTTCCCAGTTCTACCGTACTTACTCTTTATAACATTTCTTATTTGGTTTCATTCTTAACCCTTCTAATTCTTTGGAATTATTAGTTTGGTCATGTATAAGTTCAGCAAATGGAAGGATATTGTCTACCTTGTCAATTTCTGTGTCCTAGGATTCTATCAGTCACTGGCAAACTGTAGACACTCAATATATAGTAATTGAGATACTGAATAACTCGCTGGCTAACTGTCTACAATACTGTCATTTTAACCTCCATTTTCACTTATCCCATGCCTAGCAGGGTTTTTTTTCCTGGGATTATAAAAAACAATTTCAGTTGGGGAAAAAATACACTAGGATACTCTTGTTTGTCATTAATGGTGTATAGGAAATGCTACCCCAAAATGTGGAATCTTGCCATACTGAGTATTTTAGGCCAAAATAAATTCAGAAAACTGCGAAGCAGGAAGGTCTCTCTGACTTCCCCCCTCTCCTGAAGAACCTCATGTGACAGATGTCCTGTCTTATTACAGGAGGGAAGAAATGTCACATGGGGAGTCCAAGAAGAATCTGAACAAACAAGCCTTGTTAAGTTTACCCCAGTTTATTATCCTTGGGTCATACTCTCTTGTGCTCCAATCACACTTTTGTATGACTTCCTGTAAAAATGCAGTTTGCCCTGGTTCTTTACATGTTCATTTCTGAAGGCTTTGTGTCATATAAAGTTTATGTTAAATAAATCTGGTTATCCTATTTTTTTGTTGTTAATCTCTCTTTTGTTATGAAAGCCTCAGCCATGAACCTCGTGATGGGTGAAAAATATTTTCTCTCCTACCTCATGTTGATGAATATGTGCCTAGCTTCAGTTCTCATTGCCATATGAGAACACAGGCGAGCGCTTCCTTGGGTTTTGAATTTCTCACAGGCAGTTTGCATAATCTGTACATATTAATTATTCAATAAATTCATGTTGATTTTTTTCATAAACCACAAGGAGCAGATGCATCAGATCTTTAATTGAATCTGATCTTGTTAGAGCACATATAGATTCAGCTGTAGTCAGTTACTTTTCAAAGATTCCCATGGAAACCTACAAAAAGGAAGGTAATACGAGAAACAAAGATATTAACTCATTTAAGTTTCACCAAATGATATCCATTTGAATCCTTTATAAAAAAATTCTAATTTTTATAAAGAATAAGATCTGTTTTCTTTAATATTGATCAATGTTATGCTTTCAATTATAAAAAATCAGAGATGCATTTGTTGTGAATCCCCTTAATAAGCAAAGTAGAAGCATACAGAAATGCAGTGTGGAGACTGACAAACACACAGACTCCTTTGCATGAGTGCCCCTTTTTACACTTTTCTCAGACAGAATTATATTCCATTCTTATTTGGAGCTGGTTATTTGATAGGGAGAAGTTGGTATATCTTAGGTTGCTTTCCATAATGAAAGAAACTAGTTCATAACTGGTATAGAGGATACAGAGATGTGTCTTCCACATCCCCGTTTAAGAAAAGAAATGCTAGCTTCAAGGAGCATGGTTATCTAACAGCCTCCAGCTATTAGCTTCTTTATGGTCAGCCTCAGATTTTGAGCCGAGGTACCAATCTTCTCAGAGTGGCTGCCAGCCAGTGATTGAACAAGGCAGTGGTCCAAGGGCTCAGCCATGTGTGGCTGAAATAGAACTCCTCTAACAGGCAACACTTACTCTAGAGCTCCATATGCGGGATACAACCTCTGTCACATCTAACCATCCCTTCTTCTTCCCCTTCTTTTGCTGATGTAAATTCTCAATAAAAAGAGTTGTACAACCAACTATGACTCAATGTTTTCTTCCTGTAGTACTCAAACTGCAAAGCCTTCTGTTGTCCACAGTGGACACTTCCGGTACCTACTCTGTAGCAGCCATTCTATTTTGTATACTGATAAGGTCTAGGAAAGGAACAACAACAACAAAAATAGTTAATACATTTCTTCCTTCCTTTACTTTCCACCCTGCTTTCCATTATTCCCTACCTCCTTCCTTCTTCCTCCCTTCTTTACTTTCTCCATCTTTTCTTCAATAAATATTTACTTTGCACTTAGACCCAGGATGTATAATAATAAACAAGAGAGAAAATACATAATTCCTGACCTAATAGGTGCCTACTCACCAGTAAAAATGCATTTTTAATAAACTAGGTAATAGAAATTTTTAAAAATTGGAAATAGGTAGATGATAGATTAGATAGATAGATAGATAGATAGATAGATAGATAGATAGATAGACATGGTATCCTTCAAAGTCACACAATTTCACATTTCAGGTTGTTATGAATGCACCAAAGAGAGTGAACCCCATGAGTAGCATAGATCTATAGAGATTCACTTCTGTTATTTATTGTAACAGATGATATTTGTTTTTCTGCTATTGGAGTTTATAATGATTAAATTTTTAAAATGTCAATAAGACTGGAAAAATAAACACAAAAATTTAAGAATTATGAAGTTCACTTAAGTTCAGATATTTTAACGAGTTCTGAGAAACTGGTTGTTCCTTATCTGGATTTGCATAAGCCTGGTAGCTTGGATTTGATGTTTCCAAATGCCTGCCTTCAGACAGATTATACATATATTGTATATATATATGTTATATATATATATATACACATAGAATCACTATACATACACATGCATACACACACATACATGCATACACTTAAGTCTTGATTTTTTTATGTCAGAAGAATCTAGAAATCTGGCAAAAATGTTTTGTGTAATGTTTATGGAGCTGGGAATTTTAATAAAGGCCATATAATCAAGACAAGTACTATTACTTAAACACAGCATGTTGCCATATTAGGCCTTGTTCCTCTGTCTGGTTAACAAAAATCTTTAATATGAAAGCATAAACATCTAAACTGATGGAATATTTTCCCTTATACATTTGCATGCATTCAGCAAAAGAACAACGCTTGAGTATACTACTATTACACAAAAAATCCAGAAAACATATTTCTAGAAATACATTTTCTTATTCAATTATGAACTTTAAGCATAATAGAGCTTTGCAGAAGGAAAACAGCTGCAGCAAAATTTTCTCTCTAAGAGAAGGAAGTAGGGGAGCAAAAAATGGTTGAATGTTTTAAGTGGTTGTTGATCTTCCTAAGAGTTAAAGTGGGTCAAGGAAACACATACAGAAACACCGATAAACCCAAACACAGCACTCACAAATACACAAGGGATCAGGCTGTCTCTTTCATAAGAAATTTCAAGTATAGGTAAAGGAGATATGTACTGAGAATGTAAATTGGGTTTATTGCTAGCAGCAATAAGCGAGCAACTATATAAGCAAACCTCTTTCCAGGAGCAGTTGAAAGATTTCTTTGAGCATGATTGGACATGGCACCTGGTAAAGCAAACAACATTGCAATTAGGTATGTTTTCCACAAAATAAAAACAGTTCCCCAAGGTTCCGTGTGTGTGTGTGCACACATATGTGTGTTTCTATACCCTGAATTCAGACTTATTCACAGCAATATCCACTTTGTGGTACTCCTTTTTTCATCAATAATTGAGGACTGAGGGATACAGACACTGCTGAGACAAGTGAGCTGAGGAACTTCAGAAGACCCGAACAAATGGAGAAAAATAATTATTGCCTTACTTGTTTTTATGAAATGATTTCATTTGGATGTGAGTTTTTTTCTTACAAAGACATAGGACTCAAATTGTAGTCAATTAATGATTTAAAGATTCAAAACGACATTTTTGTATTCATGGTCAATTGTATAAAGTCTGGGATGTTGAACTATATCTTGAACAAACATTTTCTTTTTGCTGTGAGAAATAAACTTCATTTCAATTTTGCTTCTGTCCTCAATATCCTCTTGATGAATAAAGGGTTGAAAACATCATACAGGTCAATATCATCAACAAAAATACCTTCTATGAAAAAAAGAACAGGCTAAGTATTGTCAACACAAAGATGTATAGTATAGAATTGATATGGTTTGGCTGTGTTCCCACACAAATCTCATCTTGAATTGTAGCTCCTGTAATTCTCAAATGTTGTGGGAAGGGCCCAGTGAGAGATAATTGAATCATGGAGTCTGTTCTCCCATACTGTTCTTGTCATAGTGAATAAGTGTCATGATAACTGATGGTTTTATGAGAGGAAACCCCTTTCTCTTGGTTCTCATTCTCTCTTGGCTGCTGCCATGTAAGACATGACTTTCACCTTCCACCATGATTGTGAGGCCTCCCTAGCCATGTGAAACCCTGAGTTCATTAAACCTCTTTTTCTTTATAAATTATCCAATCTCAGGTGTGTCTTTATCAGTAATGTGAAAACAGACTAATCGAACAATATAAAATACGAGACTTAAAATCCATTTAATTATAAAATGTATTTAATTAACTATACGTTATTTTATTAACTATACATTTTAAAATACATGTTTACAATTCTTATAAATACGCAAATTTGTAAAAGTTTTGCCATGTCTATTGAGGTGAAGTTGGGATAACTACCCTCCACAATAACCTCAGAAAATCTCTTTCCTCTATGAAAATCTCTTTCATATTAAGGCAGTATTTAGTGCTTGTTTGTCCCAGGCATTGTTCTAGGAATGGTTGGGAGATATAACAGGAAAATATATTAGCATGGAAGTATGCACTTATATTTTTGCATATTTTAAAGCCATAAGTTAAAACGATAAGCCCAATGGAAAGATTAGCATAAAGGTTGGACAGGAATCTTTGGGTAGTAACAAAAGCTTTCCCAGTGAATTTGAAAACGTGTCTCCAGCCATTTGGAGACTCCATATACATTGACTTAGGAAGAACAAAAATAAATTGTATTTTAATACGGCCGCTGTTTCTGAAGTCACTCTGTTCGCTCTCAAAAAAACGCAACAAAGTTTCTTGAAGAAGTCTAGTACCAATGAACAATTCCAAGGCAGTATATATTTTTATGGATAAACAATATCTGGAGTCAGATTAACTGAATTTATATTTGATTTCAGACTTTTTAGCTATGTGACCTAAAGAAATTTATTCAGTCTCGTTGACCTTCAGTTGGTTACTTTATTTGTACAAATGGGGACAATAATGGAGTTGTTTTGAGGATTAAATGAGTTAATACATGTAAAGTATAGTCCTTGGAACAGTCATAAATGTTCAATGAATGCTAATGTTAAAAAGGGATTCCTAGAAGACTCAAGGGTGGCTGGCAAGACAGCCAAATGGGAACAGCGCTTGTCTGCAGCTGCCAGTGAGATCAACGCAGAAGGTGGGTGACTTATGCATTTCCAACTGAGGTACCCAGTTTATCTCATTGGGACTGGTTAGACAGTGAGTGCAGCCCACAGAGGGTGAGCTGCAGCAGGGTAGGGCATTGCCTCACCTGGGAAGCACAAGGGATTGGGGAGCTCCCTCTTCTAGCCATGGGAAGCTGTGAGGGACTGTGCTGTGAGGTACAGTGCATTCCAGCCTGGATACTACACTTTTCCCATGGTCTTCACAACCCACCAACCAGGAGATTCCCTCAGCTGCCTACACCACCAGGGCTCCAGGTTTCAAACACAAAACTGGGTGGCCTTTTGGGCAGACACTGAGCTAGTTGCAGAAGTTTTGTTTGTTTGTCTGTTTCATACCCAGTGGCACCTGAAATGCAAGCAAGAGAGAACCGTTCACTACCCTGGAAAGGGGGCTGAATCCAGGGAGCCAAGTGGTCTAGGTCAGCAGATCCTATCACTGTGGAGTCTAGAAAGCTAAGATCCACTGGCTTGAAATTCTGACTGCCAGCACAGCAGTCTGAAGTTGACCTGGGACTCTTGAGCTTGGTGAAGGAGGGGTGTCCACCATTCCTGAGGCTTGAGTAGACAATATTTTTCCCCTCATAGTGTAAACAAAACCACCAGAAAGTTCCAACTGGGCAGAGCCCACCACAGTTTGGCAAAGCCACTGTAGCCAGACTGCCTCTCTAGATTCCTCCTCTCTGGGCAGGGCATCTCTGAAAGAAAGGCAGCAGCCCCAGTCAGGGGCATACAGATAAAACTCTCAGCTGGGTGCAACGGCTCACATTTCTAATCCAAGGACTTTGAGAGACCGAGGGAGGTGGATCACCTGAGGTCAGGAGTTTGAGACCAGCCTGGACAACATGGTGAAAACTCATCTCTACTAAAAATACAAAAATTAGTTCTGCGTGGTGGCAGGTGCCTGCAATCCCAGATACTCAGGGGGTTGAGGCAGGAGAATCTCTTGAACTCAATAGGCAGAGAGGTTCAGTGAGCTGACATGGTGCCATCGAGAGGTGACAATGTGCTAGCAGCCCTCACTCTCAGTGCCTCCTCGGCCTCCAGCTTCGGCGTCCACTCTGGTGGCACTTGAGGAGCCCTTCAGCCTGCCACGGCACCATGGGAGCCCCTCTCTGGGCTGGCTGAGGCCAGACCCTCCTCCCTCTGCTTGCTGGGAGGTGTGGAGAGGCGCAGGCGGGAACCGTGGCTGAGTTTGTGGGCCACAGTGGGTTCCCGCCGGCATGGGCGCAGGCTGGGCGGGTCCCACACCCCCAGTGGCCAGCCGGCGCCACGACCTAGAGCAGTGAGGGGCTTAGCACCAGGGTCAGCAGCTGCAGAGGTTGTGCTGGGTCCCCCAGCAGTGCTGGCCCAGGGGGGCTGCACTCAAATTCTCACAGGGTTTAGCTGCCTCCCCGAGGGGCTGGGCTTGGAACCTGCAACCGCCATGTCTGAGCTCCTCCCATGTGGTGGGCTCTGGCACAGCCCCAGCCTCCGAGAGGGGCACCGCCCCCTGCTCCGTGGAGCCCGGTCCCATTGACAGCCCAAGGGCTGAGGAGTGCAGGCCCCGCTGGGGACTGGCAGGCAGCTCCACCTGCAGCCTCCCTGCATGATCCACTGGGTGAAGCCAGCTGGACTCCTGAACTGGATGGGGACTTGAAGAACTCTTATGTCTAGCCCAGAGGACTGTATGTGCACCAATCACCACTCTGTGTCTAGCTCAGGGTTTGTAAATACACCAATCAATACTCCCTTTCTAGCTCAGGGTTTGTGAATACACCAACTGGTACTCTGTATGTAGCTAACCTAGTGGAGACTTGGAGGACTAGCACTCTGTGACTCTGTGTCTAGCTCAAGGATTGTAAATGCACCAATCAGCACTCTGTGTCTAGCTCAGGGTTTGTAAATACACCAATCAGCACTCTGTTCTAGCTCAGTGTTTGTGAATACACCAATTGGTACTCTGTATCTAGCTAACCTAGTGGAGACTTGGAGGACTAGCACTCTGGGACTCTGTGTCTAGCTCAAGGATTGTACATGCACCAATCTGCACTCTGTGTCTAGCTCAGGGTTTGTAAATACACCAATCAGGTCTCTGTGTCTAGCTCAAGGTTTGCAAATACACCAGTTGGTACTCTGTATCTAGCTAACTAGCACTGGGTGACTCTCTTAGCTCAAGGATTGTAAACACATCAATCAGCTCTCTGTAAAACTGACCTATCTGGCTCTCTGTAAAATAGACCAATAAGGTCTCTGTAAAATGGACCAATCAGCAGGATGTGGGTGGGGTCAGATAAGGGAATAAAAGCAGGCTGAGGAGCCAGCCAGAGGTAACCCGGTTGGGTCCCCTTCCACACCATGGAAGCTTTGTTCTTTCACTCTTTGCAATAAATCTTGATGCTGCTCACTCTTTGGGTCCACGTTGTCTTTAGGAACTGTAACACTCACCGCGAGGGTCTATGGCTTCATTCTTGAAGACCGAATGAGACCAAGAACTCACCAATTCTAGACAAACCATCGCACTCCAGCCTGGGTAACAAGAATGAAACTCTGTCTCCACAACAACAACAGCAACAACAACAAACTCCCATTTCTCTGGGACAGAGCACCTGGGGAAAGTGGCAGCTGTAGGTGCAGCCTCAGCAGACTTAAACGTTCCTGCCTGCTGGCTCTGAAAAGAGCAGTGGATCTCCCAGCACAGCACTTGAGCTCTGCTAAGAAACAGACTGCCTCCTCAAGTGGGTTCCTGACCCCCGTGCCTCCTGACTAGGAGACACCTACCAGGAGTGGACAACAGACACCTCACACAAGAGAGCTCTGGCTGGCATCCGGCAGGTGTTCCTCTGGGACAAAGCTTTCAGAGGAAAAAACAGGCAGCAATCTTTGCTGTTCTGCAACCTCCACTGGTGATATACCTGGCAACCAGGGTCTGGAGTCGGCCTCCAGCAAACTCCAGCAGACCTGCAGCAGAGGGGCCTGACTGTTACAAAGAAAACTAACAAACAAAAAGGAAATAGCATCAACAGCAACAAAAAGGATGTCCGCACAAAAACCTCATCCAAAGGGCACCAACATCAATAACCAAAGGTAGATAAATTCACAAAGTTGAAGAAAAACCAGCACAAAAAGGGTGAAAAGTACAAAAACCAGAATATCTCTTCTCCAAAGGATCACAACTCCTTGCCTGCAAGAGAACAAAAATGGTTGGAGAATGAGTTTGACGAACTGACAAAAGTAGGCTTCAGAAGGTGGGTAAGAACAAACTCCTCTGAGCTAAAGGAGCATGTTCTAATCCAATGCAAGGAAGCTAAGAACATTGAAAAAAGGTTAGAGGACGTGCTAACAAGAATAACCAGTTTAGAGAAGAATATAAATGACCTGATGCAGCTGAAAAACACAGCATGAGAACTTTGTGAAGCATACACAAGTATCAACAGCCAAACTGATCAAGCGGAAGAAAGGATATGAGATTGAAGATCAGCTTAATGAAATAAAGCATTAAGACAAGATTAAATAAAAAAGAATGAAAAGAAATGAGCAAAGCCTCCAAGAAATATGGGACTATGTGAAAAGACAAAGCCTACGTTTGATTGGTGTACCTTAAAGTGATGGGGAAAATGGAATCAAGTTGGAAAACACTCTTCAGGATATTGTCTAGGTGAACTTCCCCAACCTAGCAAGACAGGCCAACATTCAAATTCAGGAAATACAGAGAACACCTCAAAAATGTCCCTCAAGAAGAGCAACCCCAAGACACATAACTGTCAGATTCACCAAGGTTGAAATGAAGAAAAAAATGTTAAGGGCAGCCAGCGAGAAAGTTTGTGTGACCCAAAATAGGAAGCCCGTTAGACTAAGAGTGGATCTCTATGCAGAAAATCTACAAGCCAGAAGTGAGTGGGGATCAATATTCAAATTTATTTATTCTTAAATAAAAGAATTTTCAATCCAGAATTTTATATTCAGCCAAACTAAGCTTCAAAAGCAAAGGAGAAATAAATTTTTTTACAGACCAGCAAGTGCTGAGAGATTTTGTTACCACCAGTCCTGCCTTACAAGAGCTCCTGAAGGAAGCACTAAATATGGAAAGGCAAAACTGGCACCAACCACTGCAAAAACATACCAAAACGTAAAGACCATCGACACTATGAAGAAACTGCCCCAACTAATTTGCAAAATAACCAGCTAGTATCATAATGACAGAATCAATGTCATACATAACAATATTAACCTTAATATTAACCTTAAATGTAAACAGGCTAAATGCCTCAGTTACAAGACACAGACTTGCAAATTGGATAAAGACTCAAGACCCATCAGTGTGCTGTATTAAGGAGACCCACCTCACATGCAAAGATACACATAGGTTTTTTTCTTTCCTTTTTTTTTTTTAAGTAATATTTACCAAGCAAATGAAAAAAAAAAAAAAAAAAAAAAAAAAAAAAA
>NC_045438.1:104046893-104078896 GCF_002776525.5 Piliocolobus tephrosceles
AAAAATTAACAAAAAAAAAAAAAAAAAAAAAAAAAAAAAAAAAAAAAAAGCAGGAATTGCAATCCTAGTCTCTGATAAAACAGACTTTAAACCAACAATGATTTAAAAAGACAAAGAAGGGCATTACATAATGGTAAATGGATCAATGAAAAAAGAAGAACTACTTAACCTAAATACATATGCATCCAATAAAGGAGCACCCAGATTCATAAAGCAAGTTCTTAAAGAACTATAAAGAGACTTAGACTCCCACCCAATCATAGTCGGAGACTTTAACATCCCACTCTCAATATTAGACAGATGAGTGAGGCAGACAATTAACAAGGATATTCAGGACCTGAACTCAGCTCTGGACCAAGCAGACCTATAAGACATCTACAGAACTCTCCACCCCAAATCAACAGAATATACATTGTTCTCAGCACCACATCGTACTTACTCTAAAATAGACCACATAATTGAAAATAAAATATTCCTCAGCAAATGCAAAAGAATGGAAATTATAACAAACAGTCTCTCACATCACAGTGAAATCAAATTAGAACTCAGGATTAAAAAATTCACTCAAAACCGCACAACTCCATGGAAACTGAACAACCTGCTACTGAATGACTACAGGGTAAATAGTAAAATTAAGGCAGAAATAAATACGTTCTTTAAAACCAATGAGAACAAAGACAAAAGGTACCAGAATCTCTGAGACACAGCTAAAGCAGTGTTTAGAGGGAAATAGCACTAAATACCCACAGAAGAAAGCTGAAGAAATCTAAAATCGACACCCTAACATCACAACTAAAAGAATTAGAGAAGCAAGAAAAGACATTCAAAAGCTAGCAGAAGAAAAGAAATAACTAAGATCAGAGAAGAACTAAAGAAGATAGAGACACAAAAGGCACTTTTAAAAAAATCAATGAATCCAGAAGCTGGTTTTTGAAAAGATTAACAAAATAGATAGACCACTAGCAGGACTAACAAAGAAGAAAAGAGAGAAGAACCAAATAGACACAATAAAAAATGATAAAAAGGATATCACCAGAGTTCCCACAGAAATACAAACTACCATCAGATAATACTTCATGAAATGTATCTCAAAATACTAAAAGCTTTTATGACAAACACACAAGCAATATCATACTCAATGGGCAAAAACTGGAAGCATTCCCTTTGAAAACCGGCAAAGGAAACAGATGCCCTCTCTAACCACTCCTGTTCAACATAGTATTGGAAGTTCTGTCCAGGGCAACCAGGCAAAAGAAAGAAATAAAGGGTATTCAAATAGGAAGAGAGGAAGTCAAATTGTCTCTGTTTTCAGATGACATGATTGTATATTTTGAAAACCACATCGTCTCAACCCAAAACCTCGTTAAGCTGATAAGCAGCTTCAGCAAAGTCTCAGGATACAAAATCAAAGTGCAAAAATTACAAGCATTCCTATACACAAATAATAGACAGAAAGCCAAATCATGAGTGAACTGCCATTCACAACTGCTACAAAGAAAATAAAATCCTTAGGAATACAACTTACAAGGTACGTGAAGGACCTCTTCAAGGAGAACTACAAACCACTGCTCAAGGAAATAAGACAGGACACAAACAAATGAAAAATATTCCATGCTCATGGATAGGAAGAATCAATATTGTGAAAATGGCCATACTGTGCAAAGTAATTTATGCATTCAATGCTATCCCCATCAAGCTACCACTGACTTTCTTCACAGAATTAGAAAGAAACTACTTTAAATGTCATATGAAACCAAATAGCCAAGACAATCCTAAGTAAAAAGAACAAAGTTGGAGGCATCCTGCTACCTGACTCAAACTATACTATAAGGGTACAGTAACCAAGACAGCATGGTACTGGTACCAAAACAGATATATAGACCTATGGAACAGAACAGAGGCCTCAGAAATAACACCACACATCTACAACCATCTGATCTTTGACAAATCTTACAAAAACAAGCAATGGGAAAAGGATTCCCTATTTAATAAATGGTGTTGGGAAAACTGGCTAGCCATATGCAGAAAACTGAAACAGGACCCCTTTCATACACCTTTTACAAAAATTAAACCAAAGTGGATTAAAGACTTATATGTAAGATCCAAACCCATAAAAAACCCTAGAAGAAAACCTAGACAATACCATTCAGAACAAAGGCATGGGTAAATTCCTCATGACTAAAACATGAAAGCAATGACAACAAAAGCCAAAATTGACAAATGGGACCTAATTAAACTAAAGAACTTCTGCACAGCAAAAGAAACTATCATCAGAGTGTACAGGAAACCTACAGAGTAGGAAAAATGTTTGTAATCTATCCATCTGACAGAATCTATCCATCCAAACTCTACAAGGACCTTAAACAAATTAACCAGAAAAAAACTAACAACCACATCAAAAAGTGGATGAATGATATGAACAGACACTTCTCAAAAGAGGACTTATATGTGGCCAAGAAAAATATGAAAAAAACCTCAATATCACTGGTCATTTGAGAAATGCAAATCAAAACCACAATGAAATACCATCTCACACCAGTTAGACTGGCCATCATTAAAAAGTCAGGAAACAACATGCTGGACAAGATGTGGAGGAATAGGAATACTTTTACACTGTTGGTGGTAGTGTAAATTAGTTCAGCCACTGTGGAAAACAGTGTGGCAATTCCTCAAGGTTCTAGAACCAGAAATACCATTTGACCCAGCAATCCCATTACTGGATATATACCCAAAGGATTATAAACCATTCTACTATAAAGACACATGCACATATATGCTTACTGCAGCACTATTCACAATAGCAAAAACTTGGAAACAACCCAAATGCCCATAAATAATAAACTGGATAAAGAAAATGTGGCACATATACACCATGGAATACTATGCCACCATTAAAAAGAATGAGTTCATGTCCTTTGCAGGGACATGGATGAAACTGAAAACCATAATTCTCATCAAATTTACACTAGAACAGAAAGCCAAACACCGCATGTGCTCACTCATAAATGGGAGTTGAACAATAAGAACACATGAACACACTGAGGGAAACATCACACACCAAGGTCTTTCTGGGGGTCGGGGGCTAGAGGAGGGATATTTTTTGGAGCAATACCTAACGTAGATGACAGATTGATGGGTGCAGCAAACCACCATGGCACGTGTACACCTATGTAACAAACATGCATATTCTTCACATGTATCCCAGAACTTAAAGTATAATAAAAAAAAAAAAGAAGAAAAAAGCAATAGAAGACTCAGATGTAAAATATTATCATTTCTTTTACATTACTAATAAATACACAATCCTCAAAGACGATAATGACTGTATTTGGATGTGAATGAATTAAAATGGAAGAAAAAAAGCGTTTCATATTCATAGTTTTCTAGGTGTCCTTCTCTAATCTAACCAATCTCCACTTGCTAATCATTTCTAATTTCCATCACTCAGCTCTAGGTCAGACCAGGTAATATTGGATGAGAAAATAGAAGGGATTCTTTAAAAACATTGTCATTTCTTCTGACTTCCACCTGCGGAGAGTATCTTACATGTTTGTAAAGAGTGTGTTGCTCTATTTTTAAAAGGGAAAGTTGGCTTGAATAAGAATGTCTTGAGGAAGTGGACACATGGAAAAAAATTATTTCAAAATTATATATTACTATTTGACTATTCAATTTAAAGCTACAAAGAAATAGATGTCAGGTGAAGCTCAGTGAGAATGCTGGGTCAATGAATCTAAATACCTAACTGGGCATGGCAAAGATCAAGAAAGCAGAATGTCAGTGTCGAAGGATGCACATGGCATTTGCAGAGAATTTAGAAACTCTTAAAGAGGGTTGAGGCATGACAGATTGCTGTCACAGCATTAAAAAGTAGAGAGAGCCTTAAAAAAAGATAGAGTCTAAAAAAGAGCAGTAATATGAATAATAAATTTTATAGGTCACGCTCAATATTTTTTTAACTACACACAGAAATTGCCTTCTTTCTTTCAGATCTGAATTTGTTAGGACTGGTTGGCCCTATAAGAAAACTTTAGGCTAGAAGAAGAAAGAGCTATGTTAACTGCTCTTGAGTAGGGGAGGGCAAGAAAATGTATTGAATCATTAATTAAAAATAAGTTTAACCTCAGCTGAATTATCGTATTAAGTGACATTTTTTTTGTAAGCCAAATCCTCTATATTTTTGGAAGAAAGAAAGAAGTAGCCCCTCCATGGTTCAGTGGGAAGATCTTCTCATCAAACTATCATGTTTTTCCAGCTAGAAAATTATGAGGTTACAGAACACAGCGAGATTCTTAATATACAGAAATATTTGGAAAAAATGAAGTTGCATATAAGATTTGGATCTCTGAAGGTCTCTGAGGGAACACTGATGCTCACATGCTCTGAGAAATTGAGCAATTAACCTCTTTGGGGCCTAGTTTCTTCATCTCTAAAATATGAATTATACTTATCTCATGTAGTTGTTAAGATCAAATAAGATTATGTTTAAAGTACCCAGTGCATAATAGTTACTCAAAATTTGAGAGCTGCTAGTTGTAGCATAGGCTAATTCTTCAGCATTTATACTCTAGGTATGGATTGCAGTACCTGGGGAGAACAAATAGGGACAGGCATGTTTCTGTGGGGTGAGGGAAGGAGCAATGAGAATGGACACATTAGTGAATGACTTACTAAGGCAGAACTCAGATGACAGGACTCCTGAAGGAATTTGGAATTTTGGAGGCAGAGTAAAGAAACCCACTCCATTCATTCAATCAACAAATATATATTAAGCATGTAATTTGCAGTAGGTAAGTGAGGTACTTTGAAATAAGGGTAACATCAGTGTACCGATGGTCTTAATGAAATGGAAGGATTCGGGAAATCAGAATTCTAGAGGAAATAAACTAGAATTTGGAGGTAGTGAACCACAGCATGACTTTCTGAAATTAAAACTGTGGCAAAACTATAGTTATTAGGAATTACAGGATATGTAGTAGGGTCGGCAGCTTTTCCTTAAAAAGCCAGGTAATAAATATTTTAGGCTTTGTGGTCCAAGAAGCAGAATTGAAAATATAATTTGGGTGCTAACATTACCATGCTAAATGTGACCATTTAAACTTGTAAACTTTATCTTTTGCATGGGCTGTAAAAAACTAGGTTGCATGCCAGATTTGGCCAATGGGCTGTACTCTGCCAACCCTTGACATCAAATATGATTACATGAGTTTATGTTTATGGTAGGATGGAGGACCAGATGATTGAGATAGGAGACTTCACAGGCCAGAGATGCCAAGGTGATAAGGGAAAAAGAATTCAGGAAGACCAATGGAACCAGTGAGATATTTTCAGAGACAGTTTATTGACAGCAGTGCAAATTAACTCAACATAGTGATGGTCAAAGAGAATGGGGAATGGAAAATTCATAAGAGAGAGACTTATAATACCTACTTACACAAAGGAGGCTCTATACAAAAACTGAAGGAACAAGGTTAGAGGTAGGGGTCACACAATGGATCTTTTTAGCAGATGACTGTGATTCTGTGTGGAGGCCTAAAGCAAATACTTCCTCGCCTGATGTGCTACAATATGTTCTCTTAGATGTGATATGAAGGAGTCCAACTGCATTAAAACAGCAAAGAATTTAGTTGTGTATGGTGCCTCACATCTGTAATCCCAGTACTTCAGAAGGTTGAGACAGGCAGATTGCTCAAGTCCAGGAGTTTAAGACCAACCTGGGCAACACGGTGAAACCTCATCCCTACAAAAACATACCAAAAATAGCCAGGAATTGTGACATACACCTGTACTTCCAGCTACTCAAGATGCTGAGGCAGGAGGATCACCTAAGTCCTGGAAGGTCGAGGCTGCAGTGAGCCATGATTGTGCCACTGCACTACAGGCTGGGCAACAGAGTAAAACCCTGTCTCAGAAGAAGAATAGAAAAGAAAAGAAAGAAAAGAAAAAAATACAGTATTTTGTGGGCTGACTGAAAACACATAAATATAAATCAGAAGCGTCCCTCCTCTTTAATACTCCTTTGCTAGGTTTTTCTTTATGTAGAACAGCAGAAAATTTATAGTCCAGTGCTGTTATTTTCCATTGCCTGTCCACACTTCTCATTTGGTGACAAATATGCAATGGAGATTCATACTGTTTCTGTGTCGCACCTTCCATCAGGATTTTCTTCTCGATTGCGGTAGTGACACTCTCTTGCTGATTACAGCAAATGTTCCAAATCCCTAGAATATATTCATAATGCCGACGACTGTTCTTGTGCATGAATTGACATCGCTCCACCATAGTTCCCCTCCAGACCTGTCCTTGAGTAGGATCTGATCCTCGGGCAGGAACTTGTAGAAGTTGGCTTAGCATGTGGCACAGTCTAGAGCAGAGTGCCTCAGACTCCATGTGCAGTACGATATTCCTTTAAAGGTGCCCAAATGTCATATCTGATGCCCATCCTGAGCCAACTATATTAGTTAATTCTTGCACTGCTATAAAGAACTACCTGAGACTGGATAATTTACAAAAACAAAGTTTAATTGGCTCACAGTTCAGCAGGCTGTACAGGAAGCATGGCGAAGGAGACCTTAGGAAACTCACAATCATGTCCAAAGGTGAAGGGAAACAGGCATGTCTTACACGGCTAGAGAAGAAGAAGAGAGAGAGAAGTAGGTGCAGCACATTTTTAAACAATCAGATCTTGTGAGAACTCACTTACAGTCACAAGAACAGCAATAGAAAATCCATAACAACAATTCAATCACTTTCAGCCAGGACCCTTCCACAACACTGGGGATTACAATTTGACATGAGATTTGAGTGGGACATGGATCCAAACCAATTACTAGCCTTCTTGTGAGTTCACCTCTTCTTGTAGCTCTGAAAGTATGGCCCCTGTCACTGTGTCAAATTATTGAAACTTTGTGAGTTGTTTCCTACCACATCAACTGCTAGACAACTTTTGTTTATTTTCTTGCCTGGGAGGTAACTCATTTTGTAGGACTTTCTTCTCACTGGTGAGCACATACATATCCTTATAGCCACTCTCACATTTTTTCCCAGAAAGACCATGTCCTTATCAGTGATATGTATGTCAATGTTCCTGGAGACCTGAGGTGGAAGTCAAGAGGGATGTTTCAATGACAGGAGGTCTTTTACTACACAATGGCTTAGGGACAAGATGAACTATCATCTTTTGCATAAAAGTTAAGGAATCTTAAAAAAATAAAAAAAGGAGACTAAATAGAAATGACTTCAAATAAAGACTTTCATTTCTGTCTCACTAAAACACACATTTATGTATATGTGTATTTGCAAAATATATTAGCTACTTTATTAAATAAAATAATGTAAATAAAAAACTGACATTACTTTTTAAAATTATACTTTAAGTTCTGTGGCTTTTTTTGTTGGTATGCCATTAATTACTGCCTCAATTTCAGAACCTGTTATTGGTCTATACAGGAATTCGACTCCTTCCTCTTTTAGTCTTGGGAGGGTGTATGTGTGCAGCAACTTATACATTTCTTCTAGATTTTCTAGTTAATTTACATAGATGTGTTTATAGTATTCTCTGATGGCAGTTTGTATTTCTGTGGGATCAGTGGTGATATTCAATTTAACATGTTTGTAGTGTCTATTTGATTCTTTTCTCTTTTCTTCTTTATTAATCTGGCTAGTGGTCTACTTATTTTGTTAAACTTAAAAAAAAAAGAAACAGCTTCTGGATCCATTGATGTTTAAGGGTTTTTCATATCTCTGTCTCCTTCAGTTCTGTTCTGATCTTAGTTATTTCTTGTCTTCTGTTAGCTTTTAATTTTCTTTGCTCTTGATTTTCTAGTTCTTTTTTTTTTTTCCCCCCCGTATTCAAGGTTTATTAAACAAGAGATAACTGTTTGCCTCTCTCTCAATTTCCTATGGCCCAAGGAGCTCAAAGGTCAAACTTCTGATTTGGATTAGAGGTTTCTCATATGGCAAGGCAGTGTTTGATCCTAAATCAAGCCAGCTGTAAATAAAGCTTCTAATAGATTTTCTGAATTGCATAAACAACATAGATTTTTTTTTTTAACTAAAAAAAAAAAAATCCCACTGTAAAGGTGAGATCTAGTTCTTTTAATTGTGATGTTAGGGTGTCGATTTTAGATCTTTTCTACTTTCTCCTGTTGGCATTTAGTGCTATTTCCCTGTAAACACTGCTTTGGCTGTGTCCCAGAATTCTGGTACCTTTTGTCTTTGTTCTCACTGATTTTAAAGAACTTATTTATTTCTGTCTTAATTTTATTATTTATCCTGTTGTCATTCAGTAGCAGGTTGTTCAGTTTCCATGGAGTTGTGCGGTTTTGAGTGAGTTTCTTAATCCTGCGTTCTAATTTGACTGCACTGTGGTCTTAGACACTGTATGTTATGATTTCTGTTCTTTTGCATTTGCTGAGGAGTTTTTTTACTTCCAATTATGTGGCCAATTTTAGAATAAGTGTGATGTGGTGCTGAGAAGAATGTATATCCTGTTGATTTGGGGTGGAGAGTTCTGTAGAAGTCTATTAGGCCTGCCTGGTCCAGAGTTTAGTTAAAGTCCTGAATGTCTTGTTAATTTTCTGTCTCATCGATCTGTCTAATATTGACAGAGAAGTGTTAAATTCTTCCACTATTATTATATGGGAATCTAAGTTTATTAATAGGTCTCTAAGAACTTGCTTTATGAATCTGGGTGCTCCTGTATTGGGTGCATATATATTTAGCATAGGTCTTTCTTTTACATTGATCCTTTTATCATCATGTAATGTCCTTCTTCATCTCTTTTGATTTTTTTTCCTTTAGTTTTAAGTCTGTTTTATAAGAGGTTAGGATTGTAACCACTGTTTTTTTTTTTTCTTTTTCTTTCCATTTGCTTGGTAAATATTCCTCCATCTCTTTATTTTGAGCCTATGTGTGTCTTTGCATGTAAGATGGGTCTCCTGAATACAGCACACCAATGGGTCTTGACTCTTTATCCAATTTGTCAGTCTGTGTCTTTTAATTGGGGTATTTAGTCTTTTTCATTTAATTTTAATATTGTATGTGTGAATTTGAACCTGTCGTTATGATACTAGCTGGTTATTTTGCATATTAGTTGATGCAATTTTTTCATTGTGTCGATGGTCTTTACATTTTGGTATGTTTTTGTAGTGGCTGGTACCTGTTTTTCCTTTCTATATTTAGTGCTTCCTTCAGCGGCTCCGTAACGCATGCATGGTGGTGACAAAATCTCAGCATTTGCTTGTTTGTAAAAAAAAATTTATTTCTTCTTCACTTATGAAGCTTAGCTTGGACAGATATGAAATTCTGGGTTAAATTTTTTGTTTAAGAATGTTGGATATTGGCCCCCTCTCTCTTCTGGCTTGTAGGGTTTCTGCGGAGAGATCCACTATTAGTCTGATGGGCTTCGCATTTTGGGAATCCGACCTTTCTCTCTGTCTGCCCTTAACATTTTTTTCATTTCAACCTTTGTGAATCTGACAATTATGTACCTTGAGGTTGCTCTTCTCAAGGAGTATCTTTGTGGTGTTCTCTGTATTCCTGACTTTGAATGTTGGCCTGTCTTGCTAGGTTGGGAAGTTCTCCTGGATAATATCCTGAAGTGTGTTTTCCAACTTCATTCCATTCTCCCCATTACTTTAAGGTACACTAATCAAATGTAGGTTTGGTATTTTCACATTATCCCATATTTCTTGGAGGCTTTGTTCATTCCTTTTCATCCTTTTTACTTTAATCTTGTCTTCATGCTTTATTTCATTAAGTTGATCTTCAACCTCTGGTATCTTTTCTTCTGCTGGATCGATTTGGCTATTGATACTTGTGTATGCTTCACAAAGTTCTCATGCTGTATTTCTCAGCTCCATCAGTTCATTTATATTTTTCTATAATCTGGCTATACCAGTTAGCAGTTCCTGTAACCTTTTATCAAGGTTTTTAGCTTCCTTACATTGCGTTAGAATGTGCTTCTTTAGCTCAGAAGAGTTTGTTGTTACCCACTTTCTGAAGTCTACTTCTGTCAATTAGTCAGGCTCATTTTCCATCCAGTTTTTCCCTTGCTGGTGAACAGTGTGATTTTTTGGAGGAGAGGAGGCATTATGGTTTTTGTAATTTTCAGCCTTTTCATGCTTTTTTTTTCTCATCTTGCTGGATTTATGTACCTTTGGTGATAAATGTTTGATGTTGGTGACCTTTGGACGGGGTTTTATGCAAAACCTTTTTTTTGCATAAAAAGTGTCTTTTTTGTTGATGTTAATGCTATTGCTTTCTGTTTGTTAATTTTCTTTCTAACAGTCAGGCCCCTCTTCTGCAGGTCTGCTGTAGTTTGCTGGAGGTCCACTCCAGACCCTGTCTGCCTGGATATCACCAGCAGAAGCTGCAGAACTTCAAAGATTGTTGCCTGCTCCTTCCTCTGGAAGCTTCATCCCAGAGTGGTACCCACAGATGCCAGGCAGAGCTCTCCTGTATGAGGTGTCTGTCAACCCTCCTGGGAGGTTCTCCCCATCAGAAGGCTTGGGGGTTATGGACCCACTTGAGGAGGCAGTCTGTCCCTTAGCAGAGCTCAAGCGCTGTGCTGGGAAATGCACTGCTCTTTTCAGAGCTGGCAGCAGACATTTAAATCTGCTGAAGCTGCACTCAAAGTCGCCCCTTTTCACAAGTGCTCTGTCCAAGGGAGATGGGAGTTTTATCTATAAGCCCCTGACTGAGTCTGCTGCCTTTCTTTCAGAGATGCCCTGCCCAGAGAGGGGGAATCTAGAGAGGCAGTCTGGCTACAGAGGCTTTGACACACTCCAGTGGGTTTCTCACCCAGTTAGAATTTCCAGGTGGTTTGTTTACATTCTGAGGTGTAAACTGCCTACTGAAACCTTAGTAATGGCAGATGCCCCACCCTGCATCAAGCTTGAGCATCCCAGGTTGACTTCAGACTGCTGTGTTAGCAGTGAGAATTTCAAGCCAAGGGATCTTAGCTTGTTGGGTGCTGTGGGGATCGGATCTGCTGAGCAAGACCACTCAGCTCCCTGACTTCAGCCCCCTTTCTAGGGGAGTGAGCAGTTGTCTTGCCTTTGTTCCAGGCACCACTGGGGTAGGAAAAAAGACTCCTGCAGCTAGCTTGGTATCTGCCCAAATGGCCTCCCAGTTTTGTTATTGAAACTCAAGGCCCTGGTGGTGTGGGCATCGGAAAAAATCACCTGGTCTACGGGTTGCAAAGATGGTGGGAAAAATACAGTATCTGAATTGGATAATGCCATACCTCAGGTCATAGTCCCTTATGGCTTTCCTTGGCTAGGGGAGGGAGTCCCCCGACCTGGTGCACTTCCCAAGTGAGGTGACACCCCACCCTGCTTCTGCTGGCCCTCTGTGGGCTTCACCCACTGTCTAACCAGTCTCAATAAGAGGAAGCGGTTACATCAGTTGGAAATGCAGAAATCACCTGCCTTCTGCATTGTCTCGCTGTGAGCTGCAGACCAGAGCTATTCCTGTTCTGCCATCTTGTCTGGGAACTGAATTACTTTTAAACCAAAGACATTAATATCTGGGCAATACTTGAAAGGCAGCATCACACAGGGTGCTCCGTAACCTTTACATTGTATCTTGAGCCATTATCATGAAGTCAGGTGAGTTTCATGTATTTGGCTAATCATTATGGACATTTAGAACAACATAAGAATCTATGTCTAACTCTGTTTTTACTGTGACTTAAAAAAAAAGGCCGGGCGCGGTGGCTCAAGCCTGTAATCCCAGCACTTTGGGAGGCTGAGACGGGCGGATCACTAGGTCAGGAGATCGAGACCATCCTGGCTAACACGGTGAAACCCCGTCTCTACTAAAAAAATACAAAAAACTAGCCGGGCGAAGTGGCGGGCGCCTGTAGTCCCAGCTACTCGGGAGGCTGAGGCAGGAGAATGGCGTAAACCCGGGAGGCGGAGCTTGCAGTGAGCTGAGATCCAGACACTGTACTCCAGCCTGGGCGACAGAGCCAGACTCCATCTCAAAAAAAAATAAAAAATAAAAAAAAAAATAAAAAATAAGATTATACAGTAGATCCTAAAGTATCTTCATAAAATATTCTAGCATAGAATAACACTGACCTTTCTCAGGTTATATTCTTCCTCATTTCATCAAAGGTGAAGGTTTACAATAATGTCATTCTCTTTGACTTAATTTAGCCAGCATTTTTGCTTGTCTTAAAAGGAATATCTCTGAGCTTCCAATCTTGACATATATAGAGAGAGTAAATTTTTTAACATGACCCTCCATATTTTAGTGTTAATAAATGTTGATTTAGAATAAGAAAAGGAATGATGAATAAATGATAAAAACCATGGGTTTGATTTGTTGCTGTATAAGAATATAAATAACAGAGTCCAGAATGGTGTATTGGCCTCTAACAGCAGATATTTTAAAAGTACTGACTTACTGAAAAAGAGATTTTATCCTATAGTCTGTCAATGCTTCATGTACCTTTCTCATATATAGAATTCAGGAGGCTAAGTGAAATAAATGGCTTCTTAAAGATTCCTGTTACAAAACAAATAAACAAACAAACAAAAACTATACCTGTCTTATTTTTGATGAAAGGACTCAATATAAGTATTTACAACCATGTAGATGGAAGAGAAAACTCATGGTTTAGTCAGAGGTTTAGCAACTCTGCAATCAAGTTTACCATAAAAACCAGAACTTATGTACACAAAAATACATACTTTGATGTATTTATATTATATTATTTAAGTAACATATATATAAACTTGGAATATATGTATAACTTGAATAATATATAAAAATTATATATATATATATATATATACATATATATATATATATATATACACACACACACGTATACATATGTCTAAAACTTTTAAACAATAGAAAATGACCATTTTACAATTTTGGCCCAGAAAAAGCTCCTTTCAAAAATCACAATTTTGGATGAGTTTTGATAGTAGACAAAGTGAAACACATTAATAAACCATTTGGCAAAGAGGAACAAAGAATTCTGTGTAATTTATATATATATGTGTGTGTGTGTGTGTGTAATTGGAAAGACTCATTTAGTTAGCTCCAATGGGTCACAGGTATGTAGTACCTATGCTCACTGAAGGCATGCATTTTCTTCCATTGAATATGGCTATTACTGACTTACTCAACATTCCTTTTTAATGTGTTAAAAATGGGGGAAATAATACACTGTAGAAATTTTTATTTGTTCACGTTAAAGGGAAAAATAAATGCACCTACAGGGAGAATAATGGCTCAAAATTCAGTATATTTAAAAATATCGAAAATCAACCTTAGATTTCAACCTACTACAAATTACCTTATTTCAAGATTTATTGAGCCATACACTATCTGGCATCAAGGTTCCTCAGCCATAGTGAGATAGAATAGTGCATTTGCTTATTCCAGTCCCAGGGGGACCGTAATGTGATTGTCTGTTAATAGCTTTGTTCACAAAGCTCCAAGCAAAAGATAGATTTGGCAATCACAGAAAGGTCCCAACTAACAAACAAATTTTGTTCCAAGACCTATTTGTTCATTCGTTTATTCACCTATCATCTATCTATCTATCTATCTATCTATCTATCTATCTATCTATCTACCTACCTACCTACCTATCTACCTACCTACCTACCTACCTATCAATCTACCTATCCATCAATGAATCAGTTAGTAGAAATGCACAATATACCATTTCATATGAACAAGGCAACAAACAGGAGTTAAGCTTCCAGGAACGTCCATTGAATGCAATTATTATAGAGTTCAGTATAGGTACTGAAGTACTAGACAAGATTGGGGAACTCTTGCTGCTTTCCTAGACACCTGATAAAAGTTGGGCAGCGATAATCATTCCATCCTGACTTAACAGGGATCTCTCAGACCTCAGAGTGCTTCCCATACTCTAAAACAATTAGTATGATCTTTAGTCACTTGTAGGGTGTACATAAGGTGCTTATCCCTAATTTGGAGAATATCTCCCTCTGATTAATTAGATCAATATAGGAAACATATTTGCATAATTCTTGGCATAAAGTAAGTTTACTTGGCTTCAAAAGATCTAGTTTGGCTTACTGCATAGTCACATTTTCAACTGATTTCTATGTTTTTGCTTGGTAGATTTAGCAATTGGAATAAAAAGCTTTGCCTAAAGTGTTGTTTAGCAGTTTATGTCTCTAAATCAACCATAATAAGAGTAGTCACTTAATAGTTTGAAATAAATGATCTTTATTCTTATATATCACGAAGTATTCAGTACTGCAGAAACCCAAGCTCCTTTATTTTTGACTCTGATTTTTCCATTGAAAAATATAAATCAAGTTAATTCTGACACTATGTGAATTTGAGTTTATTCAATTTCAAGAGACAGTCCAGAAATCTTTCTTATTTCTTATTTATAGTGTCCATTTTGCAAACTGTTCTCATTCCCATGTTTCTTACCGGCCATTAAATGCTCTGTTTCTAGATTCTTTCCAAATTCTCTCTCTCTCTCTCACTAAATTATTAAACAATTCCCACTGCAACTTCTTTCCTTAAGTTAGGAAAGCCAAAAAAAGGGCAGTGTCAGGCATAGTAAAGCACAGAATTCTTTGTTCCTCTTCGCCAGATGGTTTATTAATGGGTTTCACTTTGTCTAATATCAAAATTCATCCAAAATTGTGATTGTTGCAAGGATCTTTTTCCGGGCCAAAATTGTAAAATGGCCATTTTCTATTATTTAAAAGCTATATTCATTAACTTATAAAAAATTTAAAAATCCATTAAATGAGCATAAATGTCTATGTTTTTCAGCCTTTAAAGGGTTACATTTTGGTTGCTGCTAAACATATTTTATGATCCAGAGAGAAATTGTTAAAATTAATATTAACTTGTGCATTTAAGAATTTTCTACATTAAACAAGGAGAATATTTTTGATGTTTAATGACTATAAATATAGTTTAAAATTATTACTCAGGTAATCTATAACTGCTGCAATGACATTAAATTTCACCTTCTTTGCCTTGTTTTTTTCATTTTCTATTTATAACATGAGTATAAATTAATTTTTAAAAATTTTAGAATTTTGCAATGTTCTTTCAGAATAATTAAAAGCACTAGGTTTAGTCTCAGAAGAACTTAAATATGGGTACTGGAACAATATATTAACAAAGATTAGGGAAAAAATAAAATAGACTTTAAAAAGTAAAGTAACAATGTAAACATTATTATGAAATGCTAATATCTGCAGAAACTAAGTCTCAAAGTTTTTAACAAATGTATCTAAATACCTGTGTGATAAATTCAAGTAACTTATTGTCCTTCCTTCCTTCCTCCCTCCCTCCCTTCCTTCCTTCAACTTTTATTAGGGATTCAGAGGGTACACGTGCAGAGTTGTTACATGGGTATATTGCATGATGCTGACGTTTGGGGTACAAACGATCCTGTAACCCAGATAATGAGCTACCCAATAGCCCACTCTCTCCCTCCCTGCTCTAGGTCCTCCCTAGTACCTAGAACAATAGTATCTATTCTTCCTGTCTTTACCTCCATGTGTATTCAATGTTTAGTTTCCACATATAAGTGAGAACATGCAGTATTTGGGTTTTTGTTCCTGCATTAGGTCACTTAATTCACTAAAGATAATGGTCTTCAGCTGAATTCATGTTGCTGCAGAGGACATTCCATGGTGTTCACATACCACGTTTTCTTTATCTAGTCCACCATTTATAGGCAGCTAGGTTGAAGGCTGAGTCCATGTCTTTGCACTGTGAATAGTGCTGCAATGAATATAAAAGTACATGTATCCTTTTGGTAGAACAATTTATTTTCTTTTGGGTACATATAAATACAGTAATGGAATTGCTGGATAGAATGGTAGCTCTGTTTTAAGTTCTTTGATACATTTCCAAACTGTTTTCCACAGTGGCTGAACTAATTTGCAGTCTTATCAACAGTGTATAAGTGTTTCGTCTCTTCAAAGCCTTGCCAGCATCTGTTGTTTTCTGACTTTTTCATAATAGTCATTCTGACTATTGTGACATGGTACCTCATTGTGGTTTTGAATTGCATTTGTCTGATGATTAGTCATAATCATTTTTGCCTAGGTTTGTTGACTGCTTTTATGTCTGCTGCTAAGAAGTGTCTGGTCAAATCTTTAGCCTATTTCTTAATTGGTTTATTATTTTTTGCTTGTCAATTTGTTCAAATGCCTCATAGATTCTGGATATAGAAACTTTTTTGGGTGAATAGTTTGCAAATATATATTTTTTCCTATTCTGTAGGTTGTCTGCTTCCTCTGTTGATAATTTATTTTGCTGTGCAGATACTCTTTAATTAGGTCCCACTTCTCAATTTTTATGTTTGTTGCAATTGCTTTTGGGGACTTGGTCATAAATTCTTTGCCAAAGTTTACATTGAGAAGGTAGTTTTCTAGGTTGCCTTTTAGGATTTCTATAGTTTTTATAGCCTTACATTTGAATGTTTCCTCTATAGTTAATTTTTATCTATGTTAAAAGGCAGGGGTCCAATTTCATTCTCATGCATATGGATAACCAATTATCACAGCAACATTTATTGAGTTGACAGTCGTATTCCCGTTGCTTATTTTTGTCAACTTTACTGAAGATTAGATAGCTGCAAGTGGGCAGGTTTATTTCTGGGCTCTCTATTCTTTTCCATTGGTGTATGTGTCTCTTTTTGTACAAGTACCATGCTATTCTGATTACTGTAGCCTTATTGTATAGTTTGAAGTTGGGTAAAGTGATGACTCCTGCTTTGCTCTTTTTGTTTAGGATTGCTTTGACTATTTGGGATCATTTTAGGTTCTGTATAAAGTTTAGACGAATTTTTTTTTCTAGGCCGGGCACGGTGGCTCGAGCCTGTAATCCCAGGACTTTGGGAGGCTGAGACGGGCAGATCATGAGGTTGGGAGATCGAGACCATCCTGGCTAATATGGTGAAACCCCGTCTCTACTAAAAAAATACAAAAAAAACTACCCGGGCGTGGTGGTGGGTGCCTGTAGTCCCAGCTACACGGGAGGCTGAGGCAGGAGAATGGCGTAAACCCGGGAGGCGGAGCTTGCAGTGAGCTGAGATCCAGCCACTGCACTCCAGCCTGGGCAACAGAGCGAGACTCCGTCTCAAAAAAAAATAAAAATAAAAAATAAAATATATTTTTTTTCTATTTCTGTGAAAAAAGACATTGGTATTTTGTTATGAATGACATTGAATTTGAAAGTTGCTTTGGGAAATATGGTCATTTTAATAAAATTAATTTTTACAATCCATGAGCATGAAACATTTTTCCATTTATTTGTGTTGCTTCTGGTTTCTTTCAGCAGTGTTTTGTAGTTTTCCTTGTGGAGATCTATCACCTTCTTGGTTAGATGTATTTCCAGGTAATTCATTTTGTTATGACTATTTTAAATGGGATTGTATTCTTGTTTTGGTTCACAGCTAGAACATTATTGGTATGTAGAAACATGACTTATTTTTGTACATTAATTTTGTATCCTGCACCAAATTAATGTTTATCACATCTATGGACCTTTTGGTTAAATCTCTAGGGTTTCTAGGCATAGAATCATATCACCAGCAAAGAGAGATAGTTTGAATTCTTCTTTTCCTACTTAGGTGCATTTTATTTCTTTCTCTTGCCTCATTGCTCTGGCTAGGACTTCCTGTATAAAGTTGAATGGCAGTGGTGAGAGTAGGCATCCTTGTCTTGTTTCAGTTTTCAAGGGGAATGGTTCCAGCTTTTGCCTGTTCAATATGATGTTGAATGTGGATTTGTCATACTTGGCTCTTATTTATTTTTTTATTTTTTCAGAATGTTCCTGCAATACCTAGTCTATTAAGGGTTTTTATTATAGGAGGATGTTGGATTTTTATCAAACAGTTTTTCATTGTCAATTAAGATGATCTTTTTTTTTTGACTCGGTGTATGTGATGAATAACATTATTTGTGTATATTGAAACAAACTTACATCCCAGGAATAAAGCCTACTTGAATTAAGTTTTCAATGTACTGCTGGATTTGGCTTACTAGTATTTTGTTGAAGATTTTTGTGTCTATGTTCATCAGTTGTATTGGCTTATAGTTTTCTTTCTTTGTTGTGTCTCTGCCAGATTTTGGTATAAGAATCAAGCTGACTTTACAGAATGAAATAAGGAGGAGCTCCTCTGCCTTAATTTTCTTGTAACAGTTTTAGTAGGATTGGCACCAATCTTTCTTGTATGTCTCACAGAATTCAGCTACAAACCAATCTGATCCAGGGCTTTCTTGTATTAGTAACTGTTTTATTATTGATTCAATTTTGGAACTGGTTATTGATCTGCTCGGGCTTTCATTTTCTTCCCGGTTCAATCTTGGCAGATTGTGTGTTTCCTGGAATTCAGCCATTTCCTCTAGATTTTCTAATTTGTGTGCATAATTGTCTATGAGGATTTATGGTATTTCTGTGGAATTGGTTGTAATGTCTTCTCTGACATTTCTGACTGGGCTTATTTGGATCTTCTGTTTTGTTTTGTTGTTTTTCTTTGTTAATCTAGCTGGAGCTCTATCAATCTTGTTTATTCTTTCAGAGATCCAATTATCGGTTTCCTTGATCTTTTGTGTGGATTTTTGTGTTTCAGTTTCTTATAGTTCCTTTCTTATTTTAGTTTATTTCTTTTTCATTTTTCCAAATTCCTCTTAACACTGGTTATCTAGATCCTAAAGATTTCCATAAGTTGCATCTACATTTTTCATTAGTTTCAAATAATGTTTTGATTTCTGCCAGGAGAAAGTTGTTTAAAATCCATGTTTTGTGTACTTTTGAGAGATCTTCTTGGTACTGACTTACATTTTTATTGTACTACGGCCCAGGGGTGTGCTTGATATGATTTCTATATTTTTTAATTAATTGAGATGTGTTTATTACCAAGCATGTGGTCAATTTTAAAGTATGTTGCATGTGCAAATGAGAAGAATGTATATTTTTTGGTGGTTTGGTATAGTATTCTGAAGACATCTATTGTGCCCAACTGGCTGACTGTCAAGTTTAAGTTCAGAATTTCTTTGTTAGTTTTCTGCCTGGATGATAAGTCTAACATTGTCACTGGGATGTTGAAATTCTCACTATTATCATATTGTTGTGTAAATCTTTTTGGAGGCCAAGAAGAACTTTTCTTAGTAATTTGAGTACTCCAATCTTGAATGATTTATCATTATTTAATGCACTTCTTTGTCTTTCCGAGTTATTGTTGGTTTAAAGTCTGTATTTTTCTGATATAAGAAGGGTGATTCTTGCTTTTTTTTATGGTAGATCTTTCTGCATCCCTTTACTTTGAGCCTTTGAGTGTTGCTACATGTGAAATGGGTCTTTTGAAGACAGCAGACATTGGGTCTTGTCTTTTCATCCAATTTGCATCTCTATGCCTGTTAAGTAAGATGTTTAGACTATTTACACTGAAGGTTAATAATGATATATGAGATTTTTAACTTATCATTGTCTTGTTAGCTGGTTATTTTGTAGATGTGATTGTGTAATTGCAATTTATATTGTCTGTGGATTATGTGCTTAAGTGTGTTTTTGTTGTAGCAGTTACTAACCTTTCATTTCCATGATTAGCCCTCCTTAAAGACCTCTTGTAAAGCTGGACCTGTGGCAATTAATTCCCTTAGTGTTTGCATGTCTAACAATAATTTTATTTCTCCTTTGCTTATGAAGTTTAGTTTGGCATGATTTGAAATTCTTGGTTTGAATTTCTTTCTTTGAGGAGTCTGAAAATAGGTCCCCAATCTCTTCTGGCTTAAAAAAATTTATGCTAAGACATCAACAGCTAGCCTGATGAGGTTCCCTTTGTAAGTGGCCTGACTTTTCTCTCTAGCTGCCATTAAGATCTTTTTCTTTCACATTGACCTTGGTGAGTCTGACAACTATGTGTCTTGCAGATGGTCATCTTGTACGGTATCTTGCAGGGATTCTCTGTATTTCTTGAATTTTCTTATCAACCTCTCTCACAAGATTGGGCAAATTTTCATGGACTAGATCCTCAAAATGTTTTCAAAGTTACTTACCTTCTCTCCTCTCTGAGGAATGCTATTGAAATGTAGATTTGGCCTCAATATAATCTCATATTTTCTGGAGATTTCGTTCATTGTTTAAAGCTGTTTTTATTTTTGTCCCATTGATTTTATTCCAAGAACTGGTCTTTCTGCATCTCAGATATTTTTCTCAGTTTGGTCTCTTTTGCTGTTAATGTTTCTGACTGTATTATGAAATTCTTGTAGTTATTTTTTCGGTTCCAGAAATTAAGTTTGGTTCTTTCTTAAATGACTATTTTGTCTCTGATTCTTTTACTGGATTCTTTGGTTTCCTTGGACAGGGTTTTGGCTTTCTCCTAGATCTCAGTGAGCTTCTTGCCATCCAGATTGTGAATTCTACAACTGACATTTTAGTAATTTCAATCTGTTTAAAAACCATTACTGAGGAGATAATGTATCCCTTTGGAGGTAAGGGAACACTGACTTTTTGAATTATCAGACTTCTTGAACTGGTTCTTTCTCATCTGTGAGGGCTGGTGGTCCTTTATCTATGACATAAATTGAGTATAGTCAGTTGGTTTCATTTCTGAATGTTTTTAGAAGGTCAATGCTATGCAAAGGATCTTTATTTTTGGCTGGATTCCTGTCTTAGGCTTCTTAGGTACTGTATACTGGCAAAATATTTTTGGTGCAGTAATTTGGGCTACAATCCAGTAGATGGTATTTACGAATGATATCCAGGAGATAGGCCAAGTGTGTTTACTATAGTGCTCTGTGGTGGGGTGGTGGAGAGAGATGACCCACTCACCACATCCATTCCTGGGCCTTGCAGGAGTCCCCTTGATCACTGGAGCCATTCCTGCATTTACTTTGTTAGATGTTCTGGGCCCTGGGGAATTTCTCAGGCAGAGCCTGCAACTGACAGACCACTTTCCTTCCTGTGCTGGCCCTGCAGAGGGAGGCACTGCCTGCTTCCACACTGGCCCACAAACCCACACATTTCAGCATTCTCAGTTTTCTGAGAGTGGAGACTCCTCTGCTAAGGCACTGCCAATCCAATGAGTTAAGCCAGTGAGAGAACAAATATCTGTGCCCTCCCGCAGTGTTCAGACAAGGGTGAAGCCACCATGCTGGGAGTGCAAGCTGATGAGAACTGCCTGGCTAGGCACAATTGGAGATGGGGAGTAACGTGATCTTCCATCTGAGTGTTTCTGGCAGGAACACAGCATTATGCCCACCCACAGGGTTCAGCATGGGCAGGGCTGCTATGCTAGGAGCCCAAGCTGGGGAGCCTTGCCTGGCTAGACACAACAGGAGGAGGGGGATTCACAAGGGTTACTGTTCTGGCATTTCCCTGGAAAGCTCAGCATTGTTCCTGTCTGCAGAGTTAAGGAAGAGGCAGTGTTGCTGAACTGGAAGCTGAGCAAAGCTTTGTCTAACAAGGAGTGGGGCGGGCTGATTGTTTCCTGGAACTACGACTGTGGTCTCTTTTGGAATTTATGTCAGTTGGTGCTGGGTTGCTCAGGGATGCAAGGGCTGTGGGGCTTCCTGTGGTCTTGAGCAGTGCTTCTGCAAAAACTCCGAGCATCTCTCTGTGTCAGTCTAGAGGTCCAGGGGGTCAAGGGGTTTTTTCCATTTCCAGGATTGCAAAGGTCCCTATGGGAAATGTGGACTCTCCAGGGGCTCTTACTATCTCAATCTTTCCATGAATTAGGGAGCCCCTCCCAGCTCCTTGCTGCTCCTGGGTGGGTGACTACCCAGATTTGCTCTTCTATGTTCTTTTTGGATCTCCTTGCTTCCTTCATGGCTCCTGACATGGTTTCTCAGATGCTCCACTTGAAGAGTCAGTATTTATGTGCCAGTTTCCTTCTTTTCTGTGAGAATAGTGAGCACTAGCTGCTTCTAGTCAGCCATCTTGACCTAAAGTCCTTTTTTTTTTTTTTTTATGATAAAGAGCTTCTTATCCAGACACTCAAATACATATAATTTAGAAAATGTAAAAGTCAAAAGGATTGTCCTTAATCATTAGTATTCATAAAACTCTAGAGCTGGAGATAGTTATATTGGTTATCTATTGCTGTGTAACACATTATCCCTAACTTTATCAGTTTAGAAATTTGAAAGGAAATTAAATATTTGGACCTCAAATTCATTAAGCCAAAGAGAAAAGTCAAGGTGAGAACTGGGGACCAGCAAACCTGTCTCCACCTTTTTGGTTCCTAAATGAAATGGCTACAAGATGAAAATCTGCATGCCTCCCCCATATTTGCCCATAAGGAAATTCCTAGTTAGCTGCATAATCTTTACTCAGGTGTTTCTACTAAAATCTCACCATGACGATGTAAATTGATAGCTTATCTTTATAGATGCAGTCACCCCCTGCCCACCAGACACAAATGAATATCCAATTGTTTTCCTTCCCGATTTTATCTGTGTTCTTATGTAAAAAGGAAGATTCCTTGCATTTTTCCTCTGCCCCATTTGTCAATGACATCTTTAAAACAAAACAAAACAAAAAACCACACAAAAAAACCACAGATTCACTTGAGCCAAAGGCATGAATTTTCCCCTACCCCTTTCTTACATGAAAATTGTGTACTTCTCAATATACCACCTTTTCCTTTTTTAAATTTGGAGCCCTCAAAATCATCTTCAGAGAAAGGCATAGACCTGTCTCCTAGGCATGCATCTTTAACTTTGGCAAATAAACCTCCTAAAATGATTGAGACTTACCTCATCATTTTTCTCGATTGACAAAACAATAATATTTATTATCTCATCATTTCTGTATGTCAGTAATTCAAGTAGGACTTAGCTCAGGGTCTTTAATGAAGCAGAAGTAAAGGTGTTGGCTGGGACTTCAGCCATCTGACAAACCTACTGAGAAAGACCAGCTTCCAAGGTCCTGGACATGGTTGTTACAGGGCTCAGTTTCTCATAGGGTATTGGATGGGGGAACCTCAATTTCTCAGAGGCTACCTTTGGTTTTTTTTTTGTTTACATGTGGCCTTTTCCTTAAAACAGCTCACAATAGAGCAAATGGCTTTATCAAAGCAAGCAACTGAGAGGACATGACAATATGAGGAAAAGGGAAGTCACAGGCTTCTATAACCTATTCTCAGAAGTGATATCTTTTACTTTTGCTTCACTTTTATTAGCTACAAGCAAGTCACTAGGTCCAGGGTGTGCTCAAGGGCATTGAATTATACAAAGAATTGAACATTAGGAGGCAGGGCTCATTGGGAGCCATTTCAGAAGCTGCCTACCACAGAGGTTAGGAAATACACTAATACAAACCATTCTTTATAAAAAGAAACTGAGACACAGAAAAAAAATTATACCTGGTGTGTACCTTTATCAAAGGCCATCAGTAATCAAGGCAGTTAACCTTTTTTGAGTTCTTCATATGCCTGCACTCATTGCTAAGTAATTATACACACTTTTTAATTTAATCCTCTGAGACAACTTTTGAAGAAAACACATGTTAATCCTACTTTACAAATTAGGAAACTGAGACTCAGAGAAATTCAATAATTTACTTAAATAATGTCATATCCTGGTGGAAGAATAGGGACTTAATTCCTGGCATCCGGATGCCTGATTTTACCCTTGCAGAAATGGTGTTATATTGAAGTTGCCACATGAACTAATTCTTAAGTTCCCTTAAAACTGCTGTTAAAGACATTGTTCATGTTTTAAATACATATTTTATTTAATATGCTCAGTATAACAAATGTATTCTATTGTTAAGTTCAAGAAAATACTTTTTTATTCTCAAATACTAGTCTACTTGTTTCATTTTATAATTGGAAGATAGATATTACTATCTCTTCCTTATTTGGCATGATTTGCAGAACAAATAATTGACGCTTTAATGGTATGCATTGTTTTATAAGGCAACACAACTGTATTTATCAAGAACCTTAAAAATTGTATGCCTTTTAATCTTGCAAATAAATTATCTATAGAACAAATGTAAGTACATAGGAGGATTCCTGTCAGAGACAATCATTTTAGGGTTTTTAATGGAGGTATATCAAAGATGAAATAAAATGTCCAAACTATGAGGTGGTTAAATACATTCAGAAGTTATGATATAATATTATTTAGCCATTTTAAAAGACATCAGGAAAAAATAATTAGAAAATTATTGTGCATTAACTAAAAAATTATTATAAAACATTTTGGATGAAACAAACAACTACGAAAGAAAAATAAATAGGAAAATAGAGCAAAAAATATGCAAAACTGTTTAGTAGAAGTTGCTTGTGAATTATGTAAGCACAGTTATCTTCTATCTCTATTAATGTGATTTACTATTTTGAAAACTAGGAAATAAATGAATTAGATAGATGATTCTCAAAGTTCCTTTCTTTTGTCTCTAAATTTCATAATCTTTGCATTCTGTTAAAATTTCATTCTCAGGATTTTACTTTTATTTTTGTTCTTATTTTTTTCTTTTTTCTTTTTTTTTTTCTGAGACAAATTGGAGTGTAGCAGAGCAACGATAGCTCACTATAACCTTGAATTCCTGGGCTCAAGTGACACTCCCATCAAAGTCTCCAGAGTAACTGGGACTAAAGGCATGCACCACAATACTCAGCTATTTTTCCATTTTGTTTGTAGAGACAGGGCCTTGCTAGGTTGCCAAGGCTGATCTTGAGTTCTCAGCATCAAGCAGTCCTTCCACCTTGGCCTCACAAATCTCTGAGATTACAGGCATAAGCCACTGTACCCAGCTTCATCCTCAGGAGTTTTAAAAATAATTATTCTTAAATTGACTTAGATGTCTATTATGCCTCCTAGAAAAAAAATTGCCTTACTAGTAAATATTTCATCTTACGAACCCTCAGTGCATAGCATAGTGCTTGGCACAAAATAGGTGTTTAAGGAATGTTTTTTTAAAGAATAAAAAATAAGTCTAAGCCAAGCACAGTGACTCATTTCTGTAATCTCAGTGCTTTGGGAAGGTGACACAGGAGGATTCCTTGAGGCCAGGAGTTTGAGACGAGTCTGGGCAACATAGCAAGACTCTGTGTCTACAGAAAATTGTTGAGAAATAGCCAGATGTCGTGGCTCATGCCTGTAGTTCCTGCTATTCAGGAGACTGAGGTGGAAGGGTTGTTTGTCCCCAGGAGTTCCAGGTTACAGTGACCTAGGACCACGCCACTGCATTCCAGCCTGGGTGACAGAGTAAGATCTTATATCTAAAAATAACAATAATTATGATGATGGTTAGCATTTTTGTTTATCTTCCTTTCCCTGGTCCTGACATTTAGTTTATCAATACTGTTTATGTCCAACATAACTCAAATCCTTTTGGGAAAATTGATGAAATAAACACATTTAAATTTCAATGCAGACTTTTAATGAACAAAGAGTGGAAGACCAGGATTTAGGTTTTCTCACTCTGGACAATTGTTCTAATATCTATATTTCTCTCCTCAAGTAGATTTTGGAGTGAGTGTCTTAGCAAAAAACATTATATCTTGTTTATGTTTTTGTTTTCTTACTCAGGGAGTCAGCGTAGTTCCTGACACAATATAAGCACTTACAAATATACCAAGATTGATTGTTGGAATGAAGAAATGCTCCAAGAAGAGCAAAATTCAGTTCATGCATTTATAAAATAATATTTATTACTTGTATTTTTATATATGTCAGAAATTACAAAAATGCAAACAAGAAAATGAGCCATCATCTCATATAGACAAGTCCTGATGGAATAAATATAAAAATGCTAATTGCACCTTGTTAGAACATTTGAAAAGTAAAGGAAGGGAATGATTCTTTCTCTTTACATTCTTATCTCCAGAGGTAACAATTGTTAACAATTTCCTATAACTGCAAATAAGAACTTCTATATATGAAACTAACAATAACTAGTAACATTTCTTTAAACAGGTTTTTTTTTTTTTTTTAATTTTAGCATACACCAGCATCACCTGGGAGTCTCGTTAAAACATAGACTCCCAGACTCTATGCTCAGAATTTCTGATTCAATGCACTTACAAAACTCAGTGCATTTACAAAACAATGCACATGAGATGGTATCTAGAATTTGTATTTCCCAGATGTCAGTGCTACTAGTCCAAAGCTCACACTTAGAGAACTACTTATTAACACAATTTACTAAAGAGATAATAAAATGACCATTGTTTTGCCCTTTGCCCTTTGCTTGTGAACACAGAGACATCTCGAGTTTGAAGGAAAACTTCAACCCAACACAGAGACATCTCGAGTTTGAAAGGAAAGGGTATCTAAAAGAAATAAGAGAAAATTAAGACTAAAAGCCTTGTGATGTCTGAAGCTGGGGGGGGTGAGCAGATTAAAATAAGAGACATATCTAAATTAGGTTGGAGAATATATGTCAAAGTTTTCCTTTTCCTCTTGACTGGTTCCTTTTAGGTACTACCATTTTTATCAACATTTTTCCTTTCTCTCATAGATATCTATACTGTCAAAAATTGAACAAGCTTGTGTTTACAGGAAAGGTTATGCTCTCCTTTTTAAAACTAAGCACAGTAATTTAAAGGATCAGCAAACAAACAGCTGCAACTTCTCATTAGCATGAAAGAACAGACTGGTGTGATCCTATGATTCCTGAAGTGTATTTTGGGTTCTGTATTTTTCCATGACTGAGAAAGCACTGAACTTTTTCATGTAAAACCTGTATAGTCAGACTCTATTACCCTTATGTTTTAAAGCTCCCTTAACGATCTGTGCTCCAACAGGTAAAATCGTCTATAACAAACTTGTGTCATGTGATTGAAAAGAATATTTGGCAAAATTTGCTGAGGATGCAATTTAAAGCTAGCTAACTTTTATCTTTAAGATTATACAATATCATCTTCATAAATTTCTAATCATGTGGTTGACTACTTCTGAAGAATTTTAGATTGCCAGGGTTTGTAAAATGAATTTAGAGAGACTATGTAAATGTGATGAAATTTGGAAGCTTCATGCTATTTCCAGAAGAGAAGTTTAAAAAGTTAATTTTTAAATCTACTGAAAGACCTCAGAGTGAAGAGAGGAGAAAGAAGAAAGCCAAAATTCTCATGCCTACTTCAGGAGAAAAGACAACTATGAAGGGGAGATTTACTCTGTTACTGTATTAAGTATCAACATATTTTATATAATTAAAGTGATATTAATGCCAAAATTGCTATAGCAATTATTTAAATAATTAGGATGTTTATTAAAAGTTAAGAGAACTTTTTTTTGTTATTTTTGGTCTGTTATAACTTGGGATAATTTCCACAGTCTTACATAATCAACCTAATTTAAAATCTGGGATAGGCTAATTAATTATAATTACTATACTTGCAGGTCACTGCGTTATAACATTTGATGCAAGCAAAGTTTTCTAAGATTTCATAAAAGGCTACTTACTACCTAATGCATACTACAATTTCAGCATAATAAAAAATGTATGATAAATGGAAAGATGAAAGTAGTGTTTTCACATTCAATTTTTTCTTGTTAAAGCCTTATCTTACTAGGGATATGTTAAGAAATTTTGTAAATGCTAGTAGCTATTTACTCCTTTCGGTAATAGTAGAAAGAAATGAAATGTAAAACTTAGGATTATGTGCAATTGAATTTTTGTCTATTAAAATCATAGACACACAGTGAAGAAATCAGATATTTGTAATGTCAGGAAACAATGTGAATATACTTTGCCCTCAATTTTAACTTCTATTGATATTTAAAATGAATATGTAAGTAAGTCAGGGCGTCATGATGTAGAGCCTCAAAACTTCTCCCCAAGTATGAAGTATGACACTTTTGTAGGCGTCACATTTTGTTTTAACTGGCAGAGCAAGAATAGATTATCCTCTATGGATGAACTCTTATTAATCAAAATCAAAATATGAAGAAGTCCAACTTAAAATGAGGATTATAACTGATATGTAGACCACTGATGATGTTGTTAGCACAAACAGTGAATTATCTTTCTTAGGCACTGAAAGTAAAATCATAATAAAAGTTTTTAGATGAGTATGGAGCAAAGGTGATTTGAATACTTAATAGCATGAAGCAATGACAGCCAAATGTGTTCATTTTCTTAATAGCCATTACCAAACCTCTTGTGCCCTCTTATAAAACTCTCTTCATTGAGCCTCTTGCCACCTAGACCTTTTCCTTGTTATAGGCTGACCTCTCTCAAAGTCCTCTCATCACATTCTTTAAGGACTATGGCCTCTGGCTTATAAACTTTCTCTCCACCATTCATTCCACTATCTTCCAGAACAATTTAAAAGTGAGTGAGAAAATAAACATCCCCACTTTAACCTTAGACCACTGTGACTTTATGAACCCCAGTGAATTTCTCACTTTCTTCACTCCAGTAACACTAAATTGTTTCATTAACTAGAGTCACAGTATCTATTAAACTTCTGAGATCTAAACTCCTGCAGTCTTTTTTTTTAGCATGGTACTGGACACTTCCAGGGTTTTTACTCCCTTATTTATAATCTAGCTTTTTTCCAATATTACCTAGATGTAGACCATTTACAAAACATTTTCTTCCAATCTGTATGATCTCTTAAACACTTTATTTTATTTACTATGAACATGATTTCCATTTATCCTGGTTTGCTTAGTGATAGAAGTTTATTCCTGTTTTCCAGCATCTTGTTTGGCCGTTACCATTTTTCGCTCTCAAATATTCTCAGTTTGGATAAATTATATAATCACTCAATTGTGAAAAATAAAATCTTTCTCTCTAGTATCCTAAATACTCTGACCTCATTTCTGCTCCATTTTAACTACTTTTAATTGACACAACCTCCCCTGACTTAGTCCCTTCTTCACTTGGTTCACTGAGTGTGCCTAGAGAAATCTCACCCCACCCCCACCATTGCATATGGAAGCCAATATGAATTCCTTCTCTCTAATCATATGTGCAATGTCAATACTACCCAGATCCTCTGACAAATCCCTTAGTCACATTTCTCTCTCATTGCCATAAACAATTCTTTCAGACTGGAAGTTCCTTTCAACACCCCCTGCCCTGCAAGCTGCTTTCTCATCCTCAGGCCAAATTTGATGCCTACCTCATTAAGATAATGAAATCAAGAGGTTTCTTGATTATGTTCCCTGATCTTTACAAATGAGCAGCCATTAGCTTGTTCATTTTCCAACTCCCTTTCTTAATTGGTGGAAGTGGTATGCCATCTCCTATACAAAGCAAATCCCTGCATGTAGAGGCTTTGGTTTGCATCCTTTACACAACTCAAATACCTTGCTCCATCAATCACATCTTCTCAAAGCTGCATCATCAGGCTTTGTTCTTCATTGTTTTTTTTTTTTTTTTTTTTTTTTTCTTTTTTGATGCAGGCAAAAAAGTCTGTTCAATATTAAAAACAAAATAAAACAATTTTTTCTGACTTACATTCCCTTCTGTTTGGTGACTTGTTTTCTTAAGGCAGGCTTTTAAAATGATTAATCAGTCCTGTGTTCATTTCATCACCTCCCATTTACACCTTAGTCCACTGTGCTCTTGCTTCTGCCCACACCATTCTATAAAACTGCCCTTTCCACCATGGCCTTTCTTGTCTCTAAAATTTCCCATTATTTTACTTCTTTAAAACATTTTCTTCTGTTTTTCTGCTACATATCTAGCTTCTATTAAGGTACTTTCAATAGATTTTTTTTTTCTACTCACCTCTTTCATATCCATGTTCACCAGGGCCCAACCATGACCCTGTCCTTTTCCTCTTCTATTCATTGCCCCTGAATACCTCATCAGAACTCATGCTGATTGCCTGAATGCTTATTTTAATCACCTTCATACAGGTTATGAACCACTATTAGAAGCTGTACCTATTACTGAAAGTAATAAGGTGCATCAGCAACTCATGTTTGACCTTAGTTCTTTCCAGAACACTTCTCCACTACTCAGTGCTATGCGGCACTCATTTTGTCAGACTTCACCTATTAATAGTTTAACCAGTAGAGTGTAGTAATTATCTTTAGCCTGTTCCAAATAAGAATACTTTATCTTCAAATTATTTTAACTTTGATATTTATACCAGATCTAATTCACATATACTTGTTTAAGTGTGCCACATGTAACATTACATAAATAATAAGGGGTCCTTATAAACGTAATCATCATCTAAAAATTTGGAGCAGTTATTTAACCTTAATAGCAGATTAATACTATAGCTAAAAAACTGAGAAGATTGGAAATATTGGTAACACTTTATCATATTTTAATGTATTCAGAAATAAGTCTTAGGAAGAATAGGTGTTATCTACCCTTTACCTAATAGTAATGTGGCATGTGTGAAATTACTTCTTCACCCACTACAGGCAGTAAATGCCTCCTGGAGCATTAAAATATCAAATCCTCTTATAACTGATCAAAACAAAGAAGTACACCAACGTATAGAGATTTATTTTTAACATAATGATAGTAGTCGTACTAAAATTGGTTAATATATCAATGAATCACAGAAATCTGACCTTTCTGCATAAAGAATAAAGATCACAGGAAAGTATGTGTATTAGTTATATGTGTGTGTGTGAACGGGTGGTGGGTGGGTGGGTGTGTGTGTGTGTTGGCTGATATTTATTTTCGACTTTTAAAGAGTAGAGGTCTAGATATCCTAGGATTTATATACCCCAGCTTGAGGGCTATAACTTTCACGATTCTTCTTTTCTAAAATATAGTTATAGTAAATGACTTAGTATTTATATTAGAAATTGATGTGCTGTGGATAAAGAGCCAAAGTAGGATATTTATCAGAAATCTTCTCTTCACATGTCTTCTTGTATCTTTTGCAAAAATAGCATGGCAGAGAAAACATTCATTTTAATTTTGAGCACCTAATAAGCTTTGCTTTTTCAATACTTGAACTATTTTTCAAATCTTACTATAAAAATAACTCTATTTATCTTAGCCTCTAGGCATTTGTACATTGAAAATACATAAATCATCTGAGGACTAATAAAACAACTGCAGCCCAGCAGAAACGTGAGGAGATAAAAGCATTGTTTTAAAAACTGACGCACAAAATCTGTATTGGACTGAAAGTAGAAAGAAACAGACGGCTTGCTTTCAGCAAACCTGAGTTACATGTGAAGGAGCCATATTGCAAAGGCTACAGGAGGTTTGTTTTGTCATGAGTGAGAATAGAAATCAATATATTCTACAAGATTTTGGAGATCACATTCTGACTGGGATTTTAAAAGTAGATGGAAGAAAGGACATCATCCCAAAGAAGGATCACACTAGACCTTGATAAGAGGCCCAGGAAATCTTTGACTTTAATATTCCTATCATGGGTAACATGCACTTGGTTTTTAGTTGTTTTTAAACTCAGAATTAGAGAAAAGATCTTATTTTTAATTATCTAGATATTATTTTCTGACTTAAAGTCTTTAGTGGCAAATAAAATAAAAAGGCAAAAAGGTATAAAGGTACAAATATTATAGACAAAACATACAAGACAGAAATAACAGAAGGGCATACATATAGTAAAATGAATATATATGTTTGAAATATATGGTTGATCCTTGAACAACATGGTCTTAAATTGCACAGGTCCAATTAAAGGTGGATTTTCTTTTACCTCTCTCACCTCCTGAGACAGCAAGACCAACTCCTCTTTCTACACGTCAGCCTATTCAATGTAAAGATGATGAGAATAATGACCTTCATGATAATCCACTTCCACTTCATAAATAGTAAATATATTTTATCTTCCTTATGATTTTTTTAACATTTTCTTTTCCCTGCCTTAGTTTACTGCAGGAATACAATATGTAATACATATAACACATATCATATGTGTTAATCAACTCCTTACATGATTGATAAAAGCTTCCAGTCATTTATTTGTTAAGTGACTATTATTAGTTAAGCCTCTACATTGTTCAAGTGTCAACTATATGTACATTATGTGCATGGTTTGACAGACCAAAATAGTTGCCCCTTTATCAACTGAGACAGATCTGAAGGTTAAGGAAACAAAAGTTACTCATGGT